>NW_016691930.1:0-3564 GCF_001604755.1 Lepidothrix coronata | reverse complement strand
AAAAAAAAAAGAAAGAAGGTAGAGACAAAAAATGTTCTTCTGAGGGCAGGAAGAGTATTACTGAGAATTTCAGAAATTATTTTGCATAATTTTTTTAAATTAACATAGTGAGAAAAAGTATGAATGAATGTATGATGAGGTATAATAAATGAAATCTTAGAGATTCCTCATTTTACTTTACATTTTTTAGTTCTTTGAAATCTGATCAATATGTTAGGAAAAAAAAATAATTACAAAAAGCTCCAACAAAAGTCCCAAACTTCAAACCTGAAATGCAGTGATCCAGTCTAAAAATACCATTCTCTGATAAAACTCTGTCTTGGAGAAGTGAAACAATGTTACTTTCCTGTCATTGTTTCAAGTGAGTTCTCCTTGTTCAAAGATTTTAAAGTATTTAGTTGGCATAGGAAGCTGCAGTTGCCACAACAGAAGGACCTATAGTCAGTTCAGTCAGGGGCTCTGGATCAGGTTCACAAATTCTCACTGAAATATATCAGTCCGATCTTCTAGACTTGCAAGGTAAAATTTAGATTAAAGTGAGGGACAAAGTCCAAAACTGATATAAAGACATTTGCCACTCATTCAGTGCCAAAATATGAATGGGATCAAAATTGGCCTAATTCCATGCCTATCATCTCCAAACCAAGTGATTCTGAAAATCTGTTGCCATAACTTTATGTTAAGTTCTGAGTGACACTAACACCTTTTCTATCACCACCAATCTCTCAAAATGGAGCTCCTCGGTGCTTTTCTGTCTTGAACCATTATAGGGTAGATTATCTGTTCTTAGACTTGATGCTGCAGATGACAGAACTGCCTCCTGAGTTCTTTGCCTTACAGTCATTACACCAGTTCTGAAGATTTGTATGGATGGAAACAAAACAGCGAGTGAATTTGCACCCTCCTGCTGAGATATTGCTTTTCCACAGTAGACTTGGCTTTCACAAAAATTTTATCCTGAAAGATGATGAATCTGTTGGTTTAGGGAGCTTTGATGTCTTCCTTTTTTCTTTCTTCAGTGACTTCACAAGGGACTATCAGAGAAATGAAGCAAGTGTTTGTTGAGAAAAGACAATATTCTTAAGGATTACCTATCTAGATGAAATACTCTAAATACAATTAGTAGAGCTACCAGAAGTATTGCACAAAAAATGCTTTTCTTTGAAAATAGCTACTTCAAGAAAATGTGTCCATGGACCTATCCTTTACTATTCTTTTTATTTTGTTTTGTTTTGTTTTTCTTTGGGGTATAAGTGTGTGTGAGTGTTTTGTTCTGCAATGAAAAAAACAAAGCAAAAAGACTGAAAAACTGAAACCAGATGAATCAATAGGAAAGGAACAGGAAAATTTTTGTACATCTGCCTAAAATGTGGAGTTGGAGTTTTTCGGTTAGATAGGAACTTTTTTTTTAAAAGAAAAAGAATGTATTTTCAGCAATCCTTCCTTTCACCCCTTCAGCACTCCCATTAAAAATGCTTCTTAAGAGCAGTTCCCAGCTATGTCTCCATCATGGATTTAAGCCAAGGCTTGGTGGCCATTCAGAAAAATGGAAGCCAGCTCAGCAAACCCTTGTTAGCACAGATTTTCAGAGATTTTCTGTCTTGTTCTTGTCCTGCAGACAATTACTTCTCTTTGTGTCAGTTCCACCTTTGGAAGAATATTATCTGGTAAGAGCATCAGTTCATTATAACTGGATATCTCAGTCCAAAACCTAAATCCAAACTCATCATTCACTGATGATTATTTACTATCATTAATTCTGGAGGAGCTGAAATTCTTGAGGACCCAGCTTAACTCCAAAGTATGCATAACCTTGCACTACATCCTGGTTATGTTCAATGCCAGAACTACTCAGTGACAAACTCACATTTGATTCAGGCACAGAGACTACACTGAAACCTTCCCATGCATAGGCAGAAGGCAATTTAAAATATGTTGTAATTTCAGGCTCTATACATAGGAGAAGGCACTTTAGTATAAAACTGATTGGGAAAGGTACAAAAGAAATGGAATGTAGGGGGTTTTGCTTGAAAAAGTGTCCTTGGTCCACAACCAAGTGTGAACTTTCTCAAATCCTGTATCCACAAGGTCCCTGTCACATAGAACAGAGAGATCTATAAACTATGATACATGTATCAGCAGGTCCATTAGTGGAACTCTTTATAACTGAATTGATAGAAAACAATAAGGGGAAAGTTCACTGTTGTTTCTTTTGTTTGGAAGTTTTTGGTTGCTTTTGGAAACTATACATATAGTCTTCAGAATGTCTTTCTAAATGTGGTAGGAAGACTTAAGGGCAAAAAAGAATTAGAGAGCTATAATCTTGGAGTTCCATCTGGACCTTACTTCAGTAGAAATGCTATCTTATTTATATGGAGAAGAAATTAATAATGACAATGCATAATATATATTAACCCTTGGAAAATCCCTTTGCAGGGTATATGGAACTGACATTGATTAAAGAAGAAATCCCACATGTGTTTTTGTCCTGTTCTAAATTATTCAGGTCCTGGCAAGACAGTGCTTCATGCACATACAAAAATAAATAAATCTTTGACAAACCAATTGGGTTTTTAATGCTGGATTTTGAAGGAGGAAAGAAGAAATTATATGTCCATCCACAAAAATTAGGAAAATTAATTTATTGGTGTTTGGGAGAAGATTTGTTCATTTCTGGAAAACAGAAGGATTTGCCTTGTTATCTTAATAAATTCCAAACCTTTGGAAATGTCAGAACCACAGAGGGCTGTGCTCTTCTCTTTTAATCAGGTTTAGCTTTCTTGCCTGGGTTACCTTTACAAAATTCAATAATTCATATTTTTAAGTACCCACTCATTTCCACTGAGAAAGTATAAAGATTCTTAGGAATCATACACTGGGTAGACCTAAAGCTATTTACCACAAACCTGGACTAAAGGTTACACTTTTTTGATCACAGAACTGCATAAGCGCTGAGCTACACCTCCCATAGAGGGTTCTCTCACTGTCTTCTGTACAACTCACACCTTTGTTTTTCCTCATTATTTTAAGTTTGCATCATTCTCATCACTTCACCTTTTCAAGGTGTTTTAGAGAATATTAATGAATCCATAGTATGGCATTACAAATTATGCAGTCAGTGTAACACTTCATAGCTCCAAATAAGAGTGTGATTCCATTCAATAGAAGACAATCACCTTCTCTGGCCAACCTCTACTCTAATAGAGGGGTAGAGGATAGCACTACTATTGCGTGAGCAGAGAATGGTTTATATATGGGGAATGGACAGGAAATTATGAGATTTTTTGCCTAAAATCCTACAGGATATCTCTGGTTGGACCAGGAGTACTGTGTGGGATTATTCTGAGCACCCAGTGAAGCCTATACTGTGAAAGTGTATACCTCTCTCTTATACTAAGAAGACAGAAGGCAGCATTGTTGGGGTGTCTGTCATCTCATCCTACAAAGAGACATCTAAACATAAAGTAGAAAGTGTCTAAACCTATCACTTTGATATATCATAGGCAGAAAGTCAAGTAGTGAGCTCAACTGCAGACATCCAGAATACAGACACAAAAAGTTAGG
>NW_016691929.1:0-3565 GCF_001604755.1 Lepidothrix coronata | reverse complement strand
GGTTCCAGCTTGATCTTCTGTTGCATAATCCCTTGTCTTATTGTGACGAAATTAAGAGGTAATTGTGAGGAAGTGTAAGACAGTGATAGTTGTTGTAAAAATAGATCAAAACAGTAAGAAAAGCAAATTAATGCTGTGTTATGTGGGAGGAAAAAATAAAGCAGGGAAATTCTATTGTTTGAGTAGATGTACTCTGGATTTGTAAATTTGTACTTGAAAAAACCTAATTACTGGCTTAAAACAACTCAGTGGCTTGAATGCAGTACATAGTTTATGGCTGATTATTTTAAAAACAGTAAAATGGAACAAAAAAGAAAAGATTTCTCACTATTTAATAATTACTCCTCTATTATGACAATTTCTTTTAGCTTCCTATCCCTGTTCTTCCTTTAGCTAAGTGATGCAACGTAAGTTTGCAGCTCAATTAAAGACTTTTTTTGGATTTGGATTTTTTTTTTTCAGTTTGCTTTGTCATTAGTGACCTTAAGGATTTTTTTTTTTTATAATTTCTTTGTGCACATGTTAATTTCTTTTCACTATATGAATCCAGTCTCAAGAAACATCTGTTTCAAGGGTAGCAGCACTGTTTAGCTGCAGGGCAGCTGGGGATCTCAAGTAGTTTATTTATACACTAAAAAGAGGGAGATCAGAGGGACTGTCGGAATTACTGACTCACTGGAATCATTCTAAAATACTAACTTGTGACAATGTAAATCTAATCTGAAATAAAATTATTTATGTATGTGTGTATGCATGCATGTCTACATATATTTATTATTTTAATTCCAGGACAAGCGTTTGGGGAATCTAAATATGAGACTATGCAATGCACACACACATGGCTGAAATTCCCATTGTATGGTTGGTTAATACTGCAGGGTCGCTCCTGAGGAGCACCTTCTTTATGCCATGTGAAATATGGAGAACTTGGCTGTTCCTCTACCCTAAGGAAGGGTGGGGTCACCTACATCCATAGTGCAACTTAATCTGTGAGAAACCAAGGTGCAATCCAGTCAACCTAAATCCCACCTGAGCCTTCAGCTTGTACGACCAACTTTCTGTGCCTCCTTAGACATTTATTGGCACTTGAGTTTTCTTAGCACTCATCTGTGACCACCCAAGGGTGCTCAAATGTCTCTTCTTTGGCCGTGGAAGAGTGTCCCTCGCTAGGAGCCCTGCTCAAATTAATAGGCACCCAGGCTCTCCATATATTCTCTGAAAGCTCCTGATAATGAGGCCAAGTGAGGACTCTGGTGGCAGCACCTTTGTTCATAGCAGTTTAATGTCTGTGCCCTTGCTGAAGAAGGGGTAGGGCTTGCTCATCACAATGTGGCTCTCAGACCCTGTTCACTGCAGTAGATGTGTAATTTGTTATGCATTTATATTACAGAAAAGTGGTCACTGAGAATTGGGACCAGAACCCTCATATCCCTGACCCACATGCAAGGACCTAGTGGTTTCTTGTCTGTTGTATGACTGGGGTTTGTACTTGCCTGGTGCCATCAGCACAGCGCTGTGCCTTCAGGGAAGGCCTTTAGCCTGAAATTACGCACATCTTGATGCTTGAAACACCTACCTAGCATTTGAAAGACTTGAGTTTAGTCCCTCTGAGGATAAATAATGCTGAGATCCCTTTTTCTGCAAGTGGATGGAAGGTTGAATGAAGACCTTCCAAATTGCCAGTACCTGTCTTTTCTGGTTATCTGTACTCCTGGTTGAAGACAGAGATGCCTTATAGACACCATACTGGAGACAGGCAGTCACTGCAGGTACCTCAGTGAAGGAGAATGCTTTGAATTTCAGAGGCACTCCAAAACCGAGTGAAATGAAATCAACCCCGTTTTTTAGGGCCACACCTTGATATAGGGAAATGAGACACTTTTTCCTCAAAAACGGTGCCTAATAATTGATCTTTATGTCTGTAAAATAGGATATAATCAAACCCATAAAGTTGGAGTCTTTGGAGTTTCAACAAATATGCTCATTTATTTGTTCTAGGATGTTACTAACAATGACTCAAAAGCAAAACAGTAGATTAGCTCTGAGCTGAAGGTTGATTCTGTCAGTACAAAGTGAATGGTGAGTGTTGTTATTAAATAGTGTCCAAGCTTCAGTACAGAATGGATTCTGAGTTCCTGGACAAATCAAATTTCAGTTCCCCACTGGACAATACAGATGCTTGTCTCCTTTACCGAGGTGCTCTGTTACTAACATTGTGAAATTTGTTGAATTATGGTGGTACTGAGCTGTGCAAATAACTAAAAGGAGCAATCTAGTAAAATCAGTCAGAAGTTATGCTCTGAATCAGGTATGTTTTCTGAGAGGGAAATGTGTTTAGGGCACCTTAATGAGAGGCAGTAATTTCTGCACTCAACTCTCAGTTTGGATCCTAACTTAGTTTACTCTTGGAATGGTCTCTTAATTGTGATCCTTAGTTTACGTAGCCAAAAATGAATATAAAAATCAGTTATTTCATAGTTTGATAGCAATAAGCAAAAGTTTTAGTGAAACATCAGTCAAGTAAAAGATGAGATTTTCTTCAATGTACTTTACATATAAACTGTGTTGTGACTTTGGACAATGATACAGTGCGGTGCAATCAGTGACATTTTAAGGATACACAGAACTAACTTTAGCATTGAATTAAAATTGCATTTATTCAAATAATATATCCAAGATACTCTTTAATTAGAATAGCAGCCTATGCAATCACAATATTATTAACCTCTCTGTGAGAAAACCATTATGCAAGTGTGGATGCTATTATTGTGCTAGCTTAAGACCATGGATAAATCCCTGAAAAGGCATCTACTGCTCTCCTGACACTGCTTCCCCTACCACATACAGATACAACTTTTATCTCTGTGATAGTCCATGTTGTAAACATCTTTTTGGGATTTCTTCACACAGTAATATTTTCTAGAAACAGGAGACCTATGTCTTTCCATTAATTTTTCACCTTTTCAGGCATCTGCAGCCTGGGGAAGGGAAGAAGATGCTTGCTACTAACATATTTGTTTCATGGTGCTGCCAGCTGACCATCCTCGTTTCTGGCCAGTGTTCGTGGAAATTAATCTGTTAATTTAACAGCACAATGCTGTTAAATTTCTTGTCAGATTCTGATGTGCTTAAAAATGTGCTATGTTTGTTTGATAGTTATTTAAAGTGTAGTGTTGTGTTTTTTTTTCTTATGCACTAATTTTTTCATGAAATGCAAGATGGTGTTAGTATGGAAGTTCTTTAAAAAACACCTATTTCTTAAGGTGATTACACTTTCCCTCCTAGAAATTGTTCATGTTTTTTTAGCTGAAAAATGAGTAAAAGCTTGAAGCTTGAAAAGGTTGATAAGTCAAAGCACTCTGGATGCATGCAACTAATTACAGGCAACATTGAAAGAATTAGAATTTTTACTATCTCTCAAATCCACTAACTTTTTTAAATTAAACACTAGAGTGGATTTTGCATATTTCTTTAGGTAGAAAATAGCACATAGCTTTGCAGGTTATATTTAGCAGGAATATATTTTTTTTTCTTTAAAAGTGTAAAGATGTTACTACTTTTCCCT
>NW_016691928.1:0-3567 GCF_001604755.1 Lepidothrix coronata | reverse complement strand
TCCCTCTGCTCTGCACCCGAGGCATCACTGGCCTGTCTGCTGGGGATGAGCACGGTGCTGGCGTCAGAGGGAGTCGCAGGATCGCACAAATGCTTGGGTTGGAAAAACCCTCTGAGATCATCAAGGAGTCCAACTGTTCCCCAGCACGGCCAAGGCACCACTGACCATGTCCCCAAGTGCCACATCCACACAGCTTTTAAACCCCTCCAGGGATGGGGACTCCACCCCTGCCCTGGGCAGCTGTGCCAGGGCTGGACAGCCCTTTCCATGAAGGAATTTTCCCAATATCCCACCTGACCCTCCCCTGGCACAGCCTGAGGCCGTTCCCTCTCCTCCTGTCCCTTGTTCCCTGGCAGCGGAGCCCGACCTCCCCCGGCTCCCCCCTCCTGTCAGGGGGTTGCAGAGCCAGAAGGTCCCCCCTGAGCCTCCTTTTCTCCAGGCTGAGCCCCCCCAGCTCCCTCAGCTGCTCCTGCCCCTTCCCAGCTCCATTCCCTCCCTGGACACACTCCAGCCCCTCAACGTCCTTCTTGCCATGAAGGAGAGGAGGGACCTCTGGGATGGGCTTGGATAGGACAGAATGTTCCACTTCCCTTCATTGCCCACAGGGTCAAGGATGTCCTCCTTTGAATCCCAGTCATTTGATATTCCTTCAGAAAGGGGAGGAGGCTCCACTGCAGGGCCCTGCACTGACCCAGGGCATGGGGATGTTCCACCAGGGACATGGAGGGATTATATTTAGCCTGCCTTTGATTTTGTATTTTCTTTAATCCAAAATAAACATTATCACAAGCAAAAAGGCCTGTTGTGTCCTCTGAGCATCAGACACAAGCAAGGTCCTTCAGGACACAGACCTGAGGCAGAAAGGAGAGCAAGGAAATGCAGTGAGGAGAGAGAGAAGGGAGAGGGGTCGTAATTCTGGGAGAAATCTGCATCTGACATTTCTTCAGCCACATATACAAGAGTTATAGGGCATAATGAAGTTTCAGCAAATATCTACACCTTTTATTTCCTTATATTTCATCTCTGGCCTTTTACAGAGTGCATCATCACCATGTAATTCTACATATGTATAAATATTTATGCATTATTACAGGAAAAACAGAAGGCAATCACACTTTTACCTTCACTGGTTTTCTTCACCTCAACATTAAGCTTGCCAGCTAAATAATTACATTTCTTCTTATCTAACTTGTGGGAAAACAAATTTAATAACAGAAATACAGCTAGAAAGACGAATACTTAGGGGAGAATAATTTTCAGACTTAAACTTCACAAGCCCAATAGATTATTCTGGACACTGGATAATTACTCGGCATGTCTTTATCGCAAAAGTGCCCGGACATTCTAATTAATCCAAATTACTTTCTAAGGGCCATGTTATTAGACTCATGCAGGAGCAAGCAGATATAGAAATATTTTTATTTTTCCAAAGGTCTCTACCAGCTCAGTCTCTCAGTACCCTGATGAAAAGCACCCCAGAGCAGCAGCAGCTCCTTCCCCGGCCTTGAGCAAGGGAGAGGAGCCCGCAGTGAACTGTGTGCAACAAGAGACCTGCAGAAGAACCTGCACAGCTTGGACCAGGGTCTGCTCTCAAAAATACAAACATTGCCAAAACAGAGAGGGGAGGAACAGTTCAGGCTGAGATTGGAAAAACCCTCTGAGATCATCAAGGAGTCCAACTATTGCCCAGCACTGCCGAGGCCACGACTGACCCACGTCCCCAAGCACCACATCCACAGGGCTTTAAACCCCTCCTGGGATGGGGATCCCTCCCAGCCCTGGGCAGCTGTGCCAGGGCTGGACAGCCCTTTCCAGGCAGGAATTGTTCCAACATTCAACCTAATCCTTCCCTGGCCCAACAGAGGCCCTTTTCTCTTGTCCTGTTGCTGTTCCCTGGGAGAAGAGTCCGACCCCACCCAGCTCCACTCCCCTTCCAGGTCATTCAGTCCCAGTCCCTGCTGTGGCCAAGCTGCTGGTGCAGGGCCAGGCACTGCCCTCCTGGGAGCCCAGGTGCCCATTTCAGCAGTGGCACTGCCCCCAGCACACAGCCTGTGTCTGTGACTGGACTAATCCTGAGGAAAACACACCGACAGAGTCCCAGTGACTCAAACACCCTGTCCAAGTCCTCACCTGCCCTGCTCTTACCTTTGCTGAACTGGCCAATATTAGTTCAGCACTAACTTAGTTTTCAGCCACTGCAAAAGGATCTCAGTTCTCTACACCAAGTGTCCTTTGGAAGTTTTATGTGTGCAAAGTTGGTGTAAGTTGCTGCCAGTGTTCAATGTTGGGATATTAGATGTAGCTGTGAATCAAAGAAAACGTGTACGTACAGCCTAAAGTGAATTTACACCTAAAGTAAGTCAGGTGTAATTTGTTTTCTCTCCTGATAGCAGAACTGTTACAGTAGACTCGACCTGTTATGCCTGTCATGGGTGGGTAGAGCTGGGCTTATTTATAGCTTGAAATGAAGGGAGAAGAAAATCAAGTGCAAATAAAGCCACTTTAACTCAGATTCTAAAATACTTTCAAAACAAACTTGATAGTTTTCTTCCTGCAATTCCTTTAGCAGGAAAAATACAGGTACCCTGGAAATGTGAATGGTACCTGGAGGACCTACATATCAAAATTTGGAACAGCTTTTCTCCAACAACCTGACAACACAACTTGAGCTCTCTGGCACTGGATGGGCTTGGCTGGTTCATTGCAGCACCTACAACTTGGCTTAAGCTCTGAGAGATCAAACTAATGGGCTCCCTGGGCAGCCTTGTATTTTCCTAACCTTTCTTGCCATGTTTGACTCTCCCAGTGCTGGGGATCTCGCTGGCAGCTCTGACCTGAAGCTCTGTGTAAGGTTTTCCAGCTGCCCCACACACAGGGCAAGAGAGCTCTGTCAAGATGAAAGAGATGGCTCTGACCTTGGAGAGCTCTGAAGATAAAAGGAACAGAACCCATTTCTGGAAAGCACTAAATATGACAAGATCCCTGCTCCATGGAAAGGCTGCTGATGCTGGGAGTCCCTTCTGCTCAGCATTCCTGAGGTTTGGTCCTGCAAGGCACCACTGCACCAGGAGCAGAGCAACCTGTCTGCCTTCAGGAACCACATGAGGTGAGGGAGTGATGGAGGCAGAGCTGAGGAACAGCTGCAGGCAAGAAGGAATGATGTGATATCATGTATTTTCCCTTTCATGAGGCAAAACTGTACACAGAGCATCACATGCACAGCTGGTGAAAACTGCCATTGGCCTCAATGGAGCTCCACAACATCCCACAGCTGGAAGATCTGATGCACAAAATTAACACAGCCATGAATGGTGCTCTGCAAACACTTGTGCATCTGTATTTATCACATTAAAATGAGCCCCATGACTCTGGAGATCACCTCATGTTTATGCATGTGCAGTTTATACCCTGTATCACTGCTGCTCTTTTACCTCTCCCTGAACAGCTGCTTCTGAAGGGAAGTTTATGCAGAATGTGGGGTGTCACATCATTTTGGACCTCTGGCTGTGACAGGCAGTCACAGCACAGCAAATGCAGCAGTGGGAAGGGCCGTGGGAAGAGGAGCTC
>NW_016691927.1:0-3567 GCF_001604755.1 Lepidothrix coronata | reverse complement strand
AAATATGCAGGGCAGCTCCTAGGGCAGCTGCTCCTCCATCTGCGACACTTCAGGGATTTGTGGGCTGCTATTTCAAGTTGTTTCCTGCGTGCTTGCTTCAGAATATTTTTTCTGTTAACTTACTAAAATATTGAAATGGAGAAATGTGATGGTTCTCACAGTTACCCTAAATAGGTTAATGACTGTGGCTGACTCTCAATTCTGATTCCTCTGGAGGAATGGCAGGCTTCTGTGGTGGAATATGGAATCCAGAAAATCTGAGGTGCAAATTCAGGCTCAGTTCTTCAGCTTATTCTAATTAACTTTCTGCATTTCACCAAATTATTTTCAGTTGTCATAAGAACTGGTACCAGCTTTCCAAGATTCATATTCTTGAAGAATACCTACCTATGAATGTGCAAATGAAATCTGTTGAGAAAACATAAACAAAGCTCCTTTTATTATTCGTATTCCAACCAAAGTAGAAACCTGGGCAGTAGAAAGCTGAGCATAGAGCCAACCTGCTATTTCATGCCTTATAAATCTAAATATATAAATGTATCAAACAAATAATGTAAATTGTGTACAACTGCAGGGATTTCTAAATAAAAGACAGTCACAATTTGCATTCATGTATAGAGTAGTGGCACTTTTACGTAGTAGTGGCACTTTTATGTTTTTTTGGTGTAGTAACTATATACTGAAATGGTTATGCTCTGATTTTAAAAAGGTCCTTTTGCCTTTCTGTTGAATGATGATCATTAGAACTAGAGACAACACTTCAGTGCCAGTTTTACTTTAAAATAGTAGTAATATTTCCTGAATTCTATGAATAGAGATTGTTCCTGTCTATCTAAAAATGATCTATTTTTGTATCTAGTGCATATATGAGAATCAGATTTCAAGTATATATTCTCCACAGTGTTCCTTAGTAGTTTTGAGTGTTTCTGCAATACAAATGACACTATGTGTGATCAAAACAGAAGGTTTCTAGATGCGCAGCTTTTCGTTTAGGTATGTTAAAATGTTATGGACCAACTTAACCTAGTTGATGAAAAGAGGCTTTTTTCCATGCTCCACAAAACAGTCAGGCCAAGGAAGGTGCTCAGAGGTAATGCTGTGGCCCAGTGGTGCTGAGTTCCAGGCATGAAAATTTGTAAAACTATTGATGAAGTAAATCTTCTGTTTTTTTAATCTTTCAGCTGCTGCCTATCCATGTCAGTCTGGTAGGAGGTAATTGCACTTCCTTCACCAGTTAAGTTCTATTTTATAAGTGGATTTTTTTTCCCTCTTAGATCTTGCTGCTAGATCCTTCCTTGGTAGCACATGGACAGCACTTGAACAAAGGAGAAAATACATGAATATTCCTTTTTCTTCCTCTTTTCCTGCTTCCACTTGGCAAGTAAATAGTGTGATTGGATATTATTTTTCCTAGAGTCAATACCATGAGTAATTTTTTCTATTATCTTTTCACTATTCAGAAGTACTGAAAAGTAAATTAATTTTTGAATTTACAGTTCTGTCTAGCCCATTATGCAGATTAAAAAACCATATACTATTTTATTTTGTTGGAATTGATAGTCTCCTTTTAAATCTATTAAGTTATTTGAAGTGGACTGAACATGTTTTAGAAGAGGGAATGGGCTAGTGCATCTGTTTTTATAGATGCGCATTCTAAAATTGGGGGCATGTAGTGTCATCTTTCCAGTGTGTTTCAAAAGATTCCACCTCTAAAATAAATATAGCATCACCAATCACTCGTAAATGTGCTTTATTTAAACAATAGGAACACCTGAAACTGTGCCAGCATCCATATTACACTTACAGACTAAGGAATGAGCTGGGAAAGGGATGGTACTTACAAGAGTCACCATTTCCCGCTCAGTGTAGGGATTGCTGGGTGACATGTTTGTGGATCACAAATATCTGACAGCTGATGTTCTTCAGTAATTTTTGAGAGCTTTCCTTTTCTGGCTCTTCAGTGCTCTAATTGAATAGTTACAATATGTCTGGTAATACATTTACGACTTGAAAATTTCAAAAGTTATTTTTACTCACTGTTTTAACTCAGATGAGTTGAGAATTTGTAAGTGTAGTAATAAATCTAGATTTACCCAAGATACTGAACTTTTCAATGTGTTTCAGTCTTTTAAAGACTGCCTTTTGAAGAATCTTGAGTTTGTCTTCCATTGTGTCCTTAGTCTTCTGCAATTTTTTTTAGTTACCGTTTCTTTTGTATCTTCTGCCTTACTATGTATTTCCTTGGTTATATTAAACCTTCAGTAGAAGTCTGTGTATAAACGTGTTGTGCTTCCTAGAGGATGCATTCTACTAGTGAGAATCAAGAGAGCTGAAATACAAAACATTGCCTATCCCTTTTATGAAGTAATTGTGTACAAAGGGGAACAGCATTCCCCACTGTATTTAGAGCTGCTAAAAGTTTTGACTTATTTGCAAATGTAGAAGGTCACTTGCTATTCTTTACCATGGTATTCCCAGGGCAATGTGTTGCATCACCTCCCTTTTTTTCATTTAGCTGCTTTTCTCATATTTTCTTAGGCGTAGATCAGCAGCTATGAGTACCAGCACTTTTTCCAATAAAACTCAAATATAAATGGGCTTGGCTTTTAGACATTTTTTTAAAATATTTTTCTCAGTTTCATAGTATGCACACTATCAGCATTTTGTTTAATGCTGCATTCACTTGTTATTTACTATAACAGTAGAAAGACATTCTGTATTTACATTACTACTATTATAATGCTTGTCTCCTTTTACCCTAATAAGGGGATGAAAAATACTTTGATCTACATTTCCTATCAGTAGCAAAAATACTTACAGTCCCTTTTAAATAAATAAAAAACTAATGAGGAGAGATTTTTTCCACCAGACTTTTACTTTTATTATCATACAACAAAAGGTTACTGCAATTTTAAAAATTCATTCAATTGTTTTAGTTCAATTAAATTAAAGGAGACTTTCAAGTTCGTATTATCTTTTTAATATGTATGTTGTATAAAATAATATATTGCTATATATTTAGTGCCAGACTTACATCCACCATGATTCTATATTGGCTTTGCTTAAAGTTCTCTTATTCTTTTATAAAATACTAGAGATTAGTGTTTGCAATCTTCTTGTAACCATCCAGCCTTTCCATGTTGCCTCTCTAGTCAACCCAAATCTAGACTTTTCTAGTGTACCCACTGTCCTGGCAGCAATGTGTTTTCCTGTTTTTTTTTTAATCTTTCCCATGCTTAAGATTCAGTGGAATGACCGGTTATAATCTTGTGTTTGAATTACTGGTCTTGAGAGTCTGGGGCCCGTTCACCAAGTTAGGTAAGCTCAGAATGACTGAAAAAGAGACACAGATCTTGACAGCCATATGAACCTAAACTAATCCTCCTTGGGAAATTTTATGAAGAGCAACAGATGCTGCTTTTTGTAGAGGAGCTGTGTCAAATTTGTTCAATTAATTGTGTTTTTAAATGTTCTTTAATCTATTATTCTACCTGTTGATTATAAAAAGAACCTAGGGGCCTCTGGTGGTCTAGTGGTTAGGGTGCAGGACTCTCACCGCTGCGACCC
>NW_016691926.1:0-3568 GCF_001604755.1 Lepidothrix coronata | reverse complement strand
CTTGGAAATGCCAACCAAAACACTCCATCCCCATCCCCAGCTTGGAAATACCAACCATGAATCACCACCACCAGCCCCAGCTTGGAAATGCCAACCAAAACACTCCATCCCCATCTCCAGCTTCAAGATTCCAACCCAAATGTTCCACCACCAGACCCAGCTTTGGAACACCAAGAAGCTCTACCACCAGGCCCAGCTTGAAGACACCAACCAAGAAGTTCCACCACGAGGTTGAGTCCGGGAGACTCAACTAAGCAGGAAACCCCAATGAAAGGGCAGGTCATGGCCACAAGCACGCACTGATATCCCTTCAACATGGATAGGAGGCACCATGACCACCCCACCTTTGGACACAGAGGTCCAAAGCCAGGCTCAGCTGTCCACACTCACACAGAGGAGATGTCACACAGGAGAGGGGATGCCTTGACCTCCTGAGCCAGATGGAGACCCCAGGGGGGTCATTTGCCCCACACAGGAAGACAATTTTAGGCGCCAGCTGAGATTTAACCCCCCGAATAGAAGGAAATGAGGATTTTATACCTCCCTGTTTGTACAGATAATTACATGAAACCCACAATCCTCTGATATTTGTTGAATACCCACCGGGGTGATTTATGTGTTTTTTTATGCCCGTGTTCGACTGCCTGGGGAAAGGCACTACCTGGAAAAATTCAAATCCGGGAGCAGCATGCCCAGGTTGGGAAACACTGGGACTGCCAACCCTCCCCAGGCTGTGTTTGCTGGGTATTTAATTGGGCTCACATGTATTTTGCACAGTCCAGACCATCCCTGGATGTTCATCACCTTTCCTGGTCATACTTGAGCCCCAGAACGGGTTCACCAGCTTTATCCCAAACCCAAGGGATATCCCATACCCTAAATCCTGTGTCCTGTATTAAAAGCAGATGGGATATATCTTTTCTCTCTGCTTCCCTTGCTGAGCACCCAGTTTATGGATGGAGACAGATCAGGGCTTGTTAATTCCCCCTTTCCCCACCACTGTGGGATGTGACAAAGGACGAGGTGCAGAACAGTCACAGAGATGGAGATTTCGACCTGCTGGGTTTATCCTGCACCTCCTGCTCCACAAAGAGTTTCTCAGCTCCCACTTTTTCTGGGACAAATGGCAGCTCTCGATCAACACACAAATTCCAGCAAGACACATTTTGTTTGTCTTCTGGGTTTTTTGGTTGTTTTTTTTTTTTGTGAGCCAAAGGCAAAAGCACACACAGACAAAAATGTTTAAATAATAGAAAAGGGTGTTTTCTTCTCTGTTTTTTCATCAAGCAAAAAAAACCCTTCCCCCTCCCTGCCAAAATGTTTCATTTTCACTGGATTTCTCCTCCGCCACCAACTTGTCCAACCAACAGGGATGTCAGCTTTGGTTGGTCCTGACAGCCCTGGAAAGCCCAGGGAAAAAAACAGTTCTGCTCCAAATTCTTGGCTCTGCAGCCTGGAGTGGGGCAAAGAGGTATGAAAAGAGGGGGGATTATATAGATTTTATATATGTTTATGTATGTATTTTATATTTTTAATGCTCGATACATTCATGTTTATGTACATTTAAACTGTTTATGTCTAAAAATACATAAATACATAAACACATAAACACTTTACATGTGTATTTGTTACAAAATGCTGCATCCCAGCTGGAATATCCACCCACCCCCTCCCCTTTCCCGAGTCTAGTGACTGCCAAGGACATTTTGATGAGATCTTGGATGGCTCAGCCCCCCCCCCCAAGACACGTAGAAAATAAATAAAAATCCAATAAATATCGAACGCTGGAGAGGCAGCGAGAATTCAGAGGAGCAGTTTGCCAGGTTCTCTCCTGAAAAATAAATTGAATTCGGGGTTTTCCTACTGGGATTCGTCTCACCTCGATCCCTTATATAGGATGGGGAGAAGCAGAGCGACGGTCGGGGAGAAATGGGTGCAAAATGAGGGGAATTGGATCTCTGCCTCTGCACGGCCCAGCCTGGAAAACAAAAGCCGGGTGTGTTTTTCTTTTTTTTTCCCTCCGGATCGAGGTTTTTTGGCAAAAGGGGCCGATCCCTCACCCAGAGCCGGGCTTTGCCAGGCGGCTCTAATCAGTCCCAGCAGCGGCGAGGACAATGCGTGTCTTGGCCGCGTCCCGCCGGTGACTTCAGCCCGGGCTTGTCAGCGGGAGGCTTTTGCTCTTTATTGCTCTCAGATGCTTTCCGTGAGCTCGCCCGGAGGCAGAGCCCCAGCCAAGACAAGAGGCGCCTGCCGGGGTGAGATCCCGAGAAAGACCCCAACTTGCCCCAAAATATCCCCCTCCGGCAGCTCCCGCCCCTGCTGGAGCAGAGGAGCCCTGGCTGATCAGGATTAATGGGAGGGTTAAAGTCTGTACTCTGCCTCTGGGAAAACACAAATATTTTATATATATATATATATTCATATTTTAAAAAATATTTTATTAAATGTATAGAGATATTAAAAAAAAAAACCAGAGTTTTGCTCTTTTCCACCATCACCACCCGGGATGGTTTAGTGCCATGACAACAGGAGGAACACAGGAGCAGGTCACCCATCCCACCTCCATCCCCAGTCCGGGGTGCTGGTTGGGTGCATAAAACCAGTGTGAACCCTAAAACCCCCACAGAGCCAACCTCTGAGCGAGGTCTTGGCACCAAAAAACACCCCCCAAAAATTATTAGAAAGCAGCATGTTCATGAAGTGATGTTCATGAACTCCCCACCCCAAGGGCCTGGCGGTGCCTCCAGCCAGCCCTCCCCACCCTGACTCTGCCCTGCAGCTCTGTTTGAAGTGTTTTCAAGTGATGCTGCCAAAGCCCCATCCCAAAACAGCCACTGGGGCAGGAGGGCGGATGGAGGATGGGGAGGGGGGTTGGATGGGCCCAAAGGGTGGGTGATGAGTGATACAGGAATGGTGATCAAGGCAGATGCTGAGCTCCCTGGATCAGGGCAGCCTCTCTCCAGCAAGTCCACCAAGAATCCTGCTACAGGAGGTGGAGCCCAAGCTCCATTTCCACCCACAACGTGTCTCAGTTTCCCTAAACAGTCCCACCATCACCTGATCACTTCCCCTGAAAAGTGTCTGTTGCTGGATTTAAATCAATGTACTGTGGTAAAATGCTATTTCTCTTAGCAGGTATTAAGAGCCAGATCCTTAAATGTTCCTGCAGCTCCAAACTTCCCCAAGGGACCAGCAGGTCAGGCCACTCTCACATATTTAAATACCCAAATTCTCAGCCCCCCAGAAGACCATCTATGACCTTCACCAGCTCCTAATTTCTTTTTTTTCTTTCTTTTTCTTTCTTTCTTTTTCTTTTTCTTTCTTTCTCTCTTTCTTTTTCTTTCTTTCTTTCTTTCTTTCTTACTTTCTTTCTTTTTTTCTTACTTTTTCTTTCTTACTTTCTTTCTTTCTTTTCTTTCTTTCTCTCTCTCTTTCTTTCCATCCTCCTTTCTTTCTTTCCTTCCTTCTTTCCATCTTTCTGTCCTTCTTTCCCTCTTTCCTTCTCTCTTTCCTACTTTCCATGTCTGTTGCCCTCATGACCAGAGCATCAAGGACCATAACTCTCTCC
>NW_016691925.1:0-3571 GCF_001604755.1 Lepidothrix coronata | reverse complement strand
ATTTCTCATGGCCTGAGGTGAGGGTTTTTTGTGGGTGCCCTTTTTTAAGGTGCTGTCAGCATTTTACCACTGTGAATAAGATTACTGCTTATACTTCTAAACTTATCCCATCTGTCAGTGCCTTTCTAACAAAAACTCTGCAAAGCAAAAAAAAACCCAAAGAAATACATAAGCCTTACAATAGGGAATCAAATCATACTTTACCTTCAATATTTTCTGATATTTAAAATAATTTAAGTTTAAATTCATTTAAATTTACATGCACGCACATACCTCATAATCACTTTTACTTACCAGCTTGGAGACTGTGACCTCTATGCACTTTCAAAGACCCAGAAGCTGCCATGACAGAAGCACCACCTTATTTAAAGACAGAGATTCACATTAAATCTAAATAGCTATTGCTATTATTAGGTATCTGCTGTGCATCAGCATTTTCAGTAGATGTTTTTGAAGTAACTAGAAAAATTTCTCTAAGAATTCCAAGTCATTGTAACTGAGTGGGGAGTTGCCTTTGCAATCCATAGCTTTAGCAAAAACAAAATTTAAAGTGTTCATTAAAATCTGATCAGACTGGATCCAAAAATTATTGAAGTGAATGAGAAAAACTGTATCATGCTTCACCATCCGTGTTTAGACAAGCATAAACTGGAGCAGGGGAAGGGTACACAAAGGATCTAAGCTTCCATGGGGTTCGAATCCAGGTCATAGCAGTTCTTGTGAAACACCTTCTCAGTGTTACAGCCAGGAAAGCTTTACCATAGACATGCCAGATGGCACAGCCAGTCTCCTGTCTCCAGCCTGATTCATAGAATCAGAGAATCACAGAATATGCTGAGTTGGAAGGGACCCACAAGGATCATCGAGTCCCAGTCTTAGCCTGGTCCTGCACAGGATCATCCCCAAGATGTTCCAGGTGGAGTATTAAGAAAATTTGAGGAAATAAGAGCTAGCAACTCAGAAACCTACAGTGTGGTACACATGGGATGTGCTTTGTCTACATGCACACATTCCTTCTTTATTTACTAACCAGCATTTCACCTTCCTGTTGGGTTAGCATTACCCCCATCCAACCCTGCATCTCTTCTCTCCACTGCTGTCACTGTGAGCACCTTAATCAAGATGAGTGGCACTTACTTCCTCACATGAATAACTGTGAGGGAACTTCTTGTACAAGTAGATGGCACTGAACAGAACTCAGGTAGGAGGTTGTGCCTATGAGCAACCCTGCCACTGCTGACAGGGCAGCTGTGCCATGTGCTGCTGGGTGCTGGGGGTCAGGTATAAAAATAATCCTCTTCTAAACTGAATCTGAGCAGGTGAGACACTTCTCTGCAAATTGTTTTTAAAATAGCGTCCAAAAATTACCATAGTTCTTATGTAACAGGGAGAAATCATGTAAAATAAATAGTCTGAAATACCTAAGAAAACTGCATGGCCTGGGAATCTAAGGAAAATGTCAGTTTATTTTTTTTTCTCCTGTATAAAGTATACATACTTTTTTTTTCTAAAACTAAGAATTTCCAAGCTTGTAAAATGAATCCTACAGTTTAATAAAATAAATTTAGAAACATACAGATTATTTCACTTAATGAGGACAATGGATTAAAAAATAATAAAAACCTATTTCAGAAGTTAACAGCTGAACTAAAACCTTTAGTTTGTAGTCTTTGTGTACATAAGTGCATATATGGGGCAATCCAAGGCTACAAAAAACAAGTTTAAAGCACGCCATACTGAGAACCTGATTTTGTATTTTAATAAATGAGATCAGATTGTAGATTGTAGTGAGGACTTAACCACTAAAAATGCTATTTGAAATTTTGTTTTTAACAAGACTGATAAAAATAAATGTAAAAATAGGACAGCCCCGGGGTAGCTGATTTACTTATATTTTCTCTGTAACTGATCTTCCTTTTTCTCACCCAGTGCATCCTATCTCTGCATTTAGAATGTCAGAATATGTTTTATGAAGCTGAAAGCCTTACCTTACTTTGAAGAAAGATTACAGCCTTAGGCTAATTCCAGCTTCATCACAAAGCAAGTGTGGGGTGAGGTTTTTTTTCTCCCTCAAAAAATCATTGCAATTCAACAAAAATAATTCCAGTGGAAATGTGGATTTTTAAGCAACATTTTTAGGATTTGTGAAGAGCACACAGGACAGGAAAGGAGATTTAAAATAATAAGATATTCCAATCCATTTATGGTCAAGTTTAAATTTTCCCATTCAGAGCTTATTTAAAAGAACTATGTTAATGTTTCAGGATTTGACCTGTTGCATTTTCTGCACTTTCAAATCTGGCAACTAAGAAATATTTACATAGTCAAATCTCTCAGAGAATTTTTTCAAAGCTTTGAACTGCATTGTATAAACACATGTCAACAGAGATCGACCTAGATATTTTCTTCCTTCTTTACAGCTACCATATAAACTGGTTTGTTTCTTATTTATGACTCTTAGGATAAAACTTGCGGGAATGGAAAAAGCAAGTTAGCAAGACAATTTTCTGAGCAAATAAAGTATCCAGCAGGAAACAGATGCTCCCTTCCATCATTCTTCTCATTTTACAAGGGATTATTAATAATATTTTTTTCAGTTTCCCCTGCCACCTAGTTCTATGAGGCTGACTTGCTCAAGTCTTTGTCAGAACTGAGTAGTTCATCATGAGAGTTATTTCAGTTCTCCTTTCCTCAATGCATAAGAGGAAGAAAATATTCAAAATGTGACAAAATTAAAATAATCTGCAGGATATTTTGCATTCCTACATATGATTAGAGTCAAAAGTCTGATGTAGCTCAATGAAGACAATCCCTATTTGAAATATTCGAAATATTTTTTAACTTTACAGTCATTGCTTTATGCCCACTCTTCAAAAATAAGCATAACAGTTTACAGCATATGTGCTACAAGAAAAAGCCACGAAAAAAATAAAAAACTAGACGTGAGATGGAATGTATACTATACATTGAGCCCAGACAGTTTATATTTTCAAATCTTGTGACCTATCATTCTGTGACCAGTGAGGAGACACAAGCAACACTACACTACATTTACCAAGAGATCACTTCTCACTGCCCAGCTTCTACTTTGCCTTCATGGAATAGGTCACAAACTCTTCAGGTCTGGGCTATTAAATTTCTTGAGAAGGAGTCAGGACAGAAGACAACACCACGTTCTGTGAAAAATTCCAGCTTCTTGTTGAATTAAAACTACATTTATTATGAAGAACTTTGATCCACTCAGCCAAGCAACATTTCCATCTCCTCCTTTGAAAACAGATACCTTGTTTGAAAGAGCATCCAAAGGCTAAAGAGACTGATTGAGAGGAGAAATACTGCAAGTACACAGGAGGTTTTTCCATGTAAATGTAATAAAAGACTTCCTGGTGCTGTATATTTGCCCTACAAAACTTCCCTGCTTGTCCTCTTCAATTTTCAAAGTAATTTCATATATTTTCTGCTGTACAAATGGCATTATCTGCAATACAGAAAAGCTGAAGGGGATACTTTAAAAAACTTATTTGCTCTACAGATTTCACCATATTCAGAAATGCCTCCTGTCTCTTTAACA
>NW_016691924.1:0-3572 GCF_001604755.1 Lepidothrix coronata | reverse complement strand
TATACAGTAAGTTTTTCTCTTTAAAAAATAAAAGATAGACTTCTTACCTCCTCAGCAGAACAATCCCAGCTTCATTTTGTTCCAGCACTGCCAGAGTTCCACAACCTAAACCAGCAAAATAAAACAAAACATCACAACTAGTTCCCCTAGTGTGATTCTCCAATGTGCAAATGGAAAGGGCACCTGAACTTTAAGAGACCAAACAATTAGTTGCACAATTAAACATCTTGTGGTCTCATGTTCTCTAAAGCAGTAATTCATTTAGATCAGATAGTTTTGATGGTTTGATTTTGGTTTTGTTTTTTCCTTCACTACAGTACATCTGTAGGTGAGGTTGAAAAAGACTCACTTATAAAGGATAAAAGTGCATTTTATGGGCCTCATGTGACAGACATACCAACGCGGGATTCCCTTTTGTCTTTTTGATAACACAGCAGACCAGACAGAACACTTTTTTTCCCCCCTCCTGAATCTAGTAATACAAACAGAGCTCACCAGAAACGAAACAAAAAATTCAGTTTTGATAAAAACCACACAGGTTCTGCTTTCCCCTTTTCTTTTTCTGTTTTGACAATATCTGAATGGGATATTGTCAAAGTAATTCCACACTTGAAAACTCTATTTAAAATGAATGTTTTGGGGAGCAATACTCCCACTAAAAATGAAAAAAGTCCCAGTACTGAGGAACATTCAGCCTGGCTCTTCCACGGCGCCGCAGGGTTGCCAGGGCCTGCCTGGGCACTCAGGTATTGAGACAAGAACGGCTGAAACTAAAGAATCACAGAATATTCTCAGTTGGAAGGGACTCACAAGGATCATCGAAGTCCAACTCGTAGCCCTGCACAGAACACCCCAGGAGCCATGTACCTTAGAGCGTTGTCCAAATACTTCTTGAACTGTCAGGCTTGGTGCTGTGACAACTTCCCTGGGGAGCCTGTTCCAGTGCCCAACCACCTCTCGGTGAAGAACATTTTCCTAAGAGCTAACCTAAACCTCCCCTAAAACAGCTTCGTGCTGTTCCCTTTCGTCCTGTCAGTGTAGAAAGTATTTTCAGACATTTTATTCACCATGTGTACGTCTTTACTAGTGTATTTATTCTCGACCCTATCAATTGAGCGCTCCTCCACGAGGGCGCTGTGAGAACACACGGCAGCAGCGGGCTGGGACTCGGGAAGCGGCAGATCCCGGGGGGCCGGGGGCGGCACGAGCAGCTCCCGCACCAACCCCAGCCCGGCCGCGGGGCACAGGCGCTGTCCCACAGCAAAGCCAACGCAGCGTAAAGGGAAGTCGTCCCCAAACGCTTTTGCAGACACCGTCTGCCCTTCCGCACACCCACGTTTCCAGCCTCCTCCTTCTCCTCCCGTGAGGAGCCACGTTCCCGGTCACCCCCGCCGCCGCCGCCCCCCGCACCTGCCATGCCGTAGTACTGCGCGGCGGCGCAGGCCACTCGCCCCGGCCAGTACGGCGAGAACTCCGCCGCGTAGCCGTGCAGCCCGGGCAGCCGCAGGGCCCCGCCGGCCCCGCCCGCCATGGTGCCCATGGCCCCCGCCCGGACCTCCGCCGAGCCGCGGAGGAGCCGCCGCGCCGCGGCCCCAGCCCCGGCGGAAGCGCCCGCCCGTCGGGCGTTCCCGGAGCCGCGGCGCCGCCACCGCCATCTTTGGCGATGGCAGGACCGGCCTGGGCTGTGCCAGTGCGGCAGCTCGGGAGAAACAAGGCCTCGAAATCGCCTTCCCGGTGAGCACGAGAGCCCTTCCAAATTTCAAGGACAGTCCGCTCTTTTTTATGCCACGTAAGACATAAATCAGCTCGTTGTATGAGCATCAGCTTGAATACACGAGATGTTTCAATCAAAGAATGTATGTTATCTGCCATTTTTCTTTTTAGAAAGGTTTAAGCTATTTCATTCTTCAGGTTTTTTAAATAGATCTGCATATTTTTTCATTCTCATTGGGCAGTTATGCCTTATGGAAGTCCTTCTATGAACAAACTTCTTACACCCATGACAACTTCTTTTTAAGTCAGCAGGAATTTTGCCTTTGAAAAGAAGAGACAGTGGGGGTGTTCAGCCTTAGAAAATTCGTATTTCAGCAGAGCAGCAGGTGCAGCTTTTGCTGTGTTATAGCCTATCTATATGTCCTTAAATACATATATATGTTCTATATATGTATTTATATCCTTTTAAAATACACATATAGATAGATATATACAGAGATTATTCCATTTGGACACAGACTAATTAGTTATAATGACCCGTCTCTGTATTTAGAGATAAAAACGCCAAAATATTACTTTACACATTTGGAAGGTACAGCAAAGGCAAATCAGGTTATTTAATCAAGGTTACATCATGGAGCTTGGAGCATACTTCTGCTACTTAGCCTTATATTTAAAATTAAACCTTGACTACAAAATTTGTTGTAAAGCCACAGAAATGTCCAGTTGCTTAAATTGGAACTCAGATGCAGAACACTGAATTAGGAGTTCTACTCATTCTTTCATTTCATGGTAAAAATGAAAACAAATATGTTTATCAAGCAGCCTCCAGGATTTTAGAATAAAATCAGTTCAAATTCACTGCAAGTGAAGCTCAGTCTAATGTATCCTTTGCATTATCACAGCATCTCCCAAATCCTCACAACTGGGAATTTATAGTCTTAATTTATTGATAGACATCACATGAGATAATGTTTTTTTAGCCTTGGGGCAAAGGAATACCTTACAGAATAAGGTGCTCCAGGCCAAATTCAACCAATTTTACCCTCTGTGGACTCTTTTTACATCAATTTATCTTTTTGAAATGCAAGTTACAAGACAGTTTTCTGAGCAAGTGTTTTTAAGGTAATTGTCCCCTTTGTGACTGGGATGTCAATAACAACACTTGAAAAGATACAGGGCTACTGCAGTGGCGCAGTAAGTAAATTTGGACTCCGCCATTTGTATGGTGTGTGAGTCAAGTGCTTGATGGTTTAAAGTCCAGTTATTCTATGGACAGTTTATCACTGAATTGGAAAGGTTTCATCAAGTGCATTGTTCAAAACTAGTTGATCTTTTGTAATGAGTGAAATTCTGCAGAGAGGTTACACAAACAGGAAGCAGTTCTTATTGGTGGCCCAGCTTTGTTTAAAAGACACGATTAAAACAAGTTTTGTAGACATAAAGATCAAGAAGCGGATAAAAGGTTACAGGGAGGTCCTGAGAGAAAGACTAGTTCCCCAAACATTTTTTTCACAAACAAACTTGTGAATTCAGGTTTTGAAGATCCTAAGAAGTAGAAAGCAAAATAATACAGCAAGTGAACGTATTTGCGTAGGACGGTTTCAAGGTAGAGAGAATAACAACTAAAGGAACAAAAGCTATTTTACAAGCAAAGAGAGAAGGGCCCAACAAACAAAGTTGCTAAACATGACTATATTTCCTCTTCACCCTCTGGTCATCTGAGTAAATTAAAGAAACATGAAAGACTGCTAATCATAATAGCACTTTATATGCAGCTATTGAAAATGGGTGGTCTACCAGCCAGCTCCTTCCACCGAGTAACACCAATCACAGAATCAATTAGGTTGGAAAAGACC
>NW_016691923.1:0-3576 GCF_001604755.1 Lepidothrix coronata | reverse complement strand
CTGCTGAGTTTTATACAGCTGAAAATAAGGAATATCATGGGAGTTATTTTCTGCATAATTATGTTATACTGTATAGCATTTCCTTGAAAGCTTTTAAGAAAGTAAGCATGACTATGGTCTAGGACACTATTATTAACGTCCAAATAAACCACTCTTCTGAACAGAATTGTACAGTTAATGAGGAGCTTAGTTGAAATATAAGAACTTATTCTTTTAGTGTATTTGCTGCAATTTATAGTTAAATGCATGGTTGAAAGAAGTACTGATCTTCACATTTGTCTCATGTTAGGTAAATGTTTTAATTCTCTCTAGTTGTAATTGTTGAAATACTTTTACTTCTGAATTTTTGTAGCCTTTTGAAACAGTAATTTGATATGTAGCCTTGTGAGTGTGCAGTTGTTTTAGTATGTGGTTTGACATGTAGTTTTGCATCAGAGATCTGGAGTTGTATTATAGCTAAAAATGATCTTTGTGTGATATTTGTGATGTTTGCATCTAGTGTGTTGGATTATAGTTTTGCAGAAAGACTTCCATTATGCTTTGTAACCGCCTACCAAAATAAAAAGGCAGTGAGATAGGCCCTGATTCTGCTAAGAGGTGGAAGTCTTTAAGGGGAAACGAAATATAAGGTAGGGTGTACGTTTAAATTTTGGTTTTAGTTGCTTTGTGCTTGCTCTGTGTCTGGATGTGTTCAGTCCTTGCCAAGTGTACCTATTTCAGTTGAGCTTAATTATGGAAGTGATTTCAGGCTGAACTAAGATGATATTTCTAGTTACAAAATGTTCATATAACTGTTCTGGGTTGTGGTTTCCTTCTTATGTGAGCCCTAAATTAGGACTGTGAACAGTCAGTGAGAATATTCTCTGCATCAGACCCTACATTAATTTTTAACATCATCCTCTTCCCTAGTTACTCACTGTTTTAAAGGCCTTTAAGTGATAAAGCATTTGGTTTTCAGACATATGTCACTTTGTATATCTTTGTGTGATTTTATTAGTGTTCATGAGTGCTTAAAAGAAGTGCTTGATGGTAGTTTAAGAAAGAACATACTTTAACACTTATTTTCTTCTTTTCAGTTATAGAGAGATCTTTTTCACTGCACAGAACACACTCTCTAAAGGATATGGAGAATATTTTTCAACTGGTGCGCAACGTTATCCCTCCTCTAACAGGGAAAAAGCATAAAGGTCAAGATGGTCGTATAGGCATTGTTGGAGGATGTCGAGAGTAAGTTAAATGGAAATTTGATTTTTGCTTCTCAGAGAGTTTGAGGATGTCATAAGTACTTGTAGAACCCATTCAAACTCACATTTAAAACATGAGTATTTTCCAGGGAGCTTTACTAGTCCATCAACATGACCATGCATGCTTAGGAAAGAACATGTTTTCTTGCAGATGTGTTGCAAAATCTTGGTACTGCATGTGAGTGGAACTTAAAATGCTATCTGTGTCTGTGTCTACCTTCTGTGTCTTTTTTGACCACTAAACTGTCTGCTTTCAGTGTTAGTTTTTTTTCCATGGCATGATGACATTATAGAATAAGTAGACTAGATTATGACAGTGGCACATCTGATTTTTTTTTAATATATATTTTTGTTCCTTGGGAACTGGGTCTCTTAAATCAGGAACACAATATTTTCTTACTGTGCCCTTTTTATTTTGATAAATTGTGGTGTTTACTAGATTCTGTCAATAACTTGTTTTATGTACCAGAGTAATAAAAATAGCATGTTTCGGGGAAAAAAGAGATACAGCATAAATAAGTTAAGTGCTGTACTGACCTAGAAATAAAACAGGCTTTATATTCTTTGCCACAATACTTTGAATGAGCCACTACACCTTCCTGTTCTTCATTTTCCCCTTTTGAAATAGGGACAACATCTTTCTCCTATAAGAGAGATCTGCTGTTGGACATCTGCCATTAATAAGCATCCTATAAAGAGCAAAAAAGTGCTGTCTTATAGCTGGGTTGACTAGCCAGGAGTTAGAACATAATGGGCTAGTAAGTTCTTACTTCTTGGCTGAAGTAAGCACTTCTGGAGGCTGGTACTGTTCATATCTCACTATTCAGTCTTTATGAAGAGAATTTAGGGCAACTGGAATCACAGTTTAGGCACTTTAGTTAAGCATCTAAAACCAGATGGGATTAATCCAGGTCACAGACCCCAGATTTAGCTTGCAAACAGTGCTTGGTGCTTGTTTTGTTTGTCTCTAAACTTTTACCTTGGTTACCTGAAAAAATTTTGCTGTTTTATGGCATGACCTTTGTAAATACTTCTATGAAAAATCAGGTGGCTAGGGTAAAATTTTGTGCCTTTGAAATCAGAGTAAGATTTGAGATTGGCTTCAGTATTGCAGGATTTTTTTCTGTCTTTTACAGCAAGCAGAAGGGAAAACAATTTTAAAAACTTGCTCTTGAATTTGGGATTTTATTATGGCAGACTGATTTCCAAATCATTGAATCTCATGACCGTGTTTCCTAACCTAAATTTTATTTAATTCTAGGTACACTGGAGCACCGTATTTTGCTGCAATTACAGCTCTCAAAGTGGTATGTGTTCTTCTATACCAGTCCAAAATGAACTTTTCATCATTTCTGTTGGCCAGGTGCCATTTTTAAAAGCATTCATTCTCTGCTGCACATGAACTCTTGAGTTCTAAAAGGTCTTTTCTTGAACAAAGAAAATCCTGCATCCTAGATTTGTATAAATACTTCGTAAATATGGCATTCACTGTGTTTTCTTCCTCTGTGTAAGGTGAAGTTAGAAATATGTCAAAAAAATAAAAATATCAGAGACTTGGATAAGAAATTTCAAAATTTGATGAGATATTTTCTCCAAAAGTGAACAATAAAATAACTTTAGGTTATTGTTTAAAGTTATGATTTGGTGCTGCAGTGATTTCCTCAGTAATTTCTTCTGGACTTGATAAGTGTGTTGAATGAAATAACTTTCTTTCAAAACTTAAAACGTTAGTCTAGAAGGATTCTTATTGCTGTAAATCTAAAGATTATTGATTGAATTTAATGTAATTTTTAATAGCACATTTTATTTGCATTCTAATCTTCAGCAGAAGTATTTTCTAAGCTTCTTTTTCCTAGAAGGGTGAAGCTCCTTACTTTATTGACATATCAACTGGCTAAACGTATTTATGCAGATTACATAAATACAGTAGTGATTGTTCAAATGTAAACAAGTCACGCTTACATAATACATCTGATTTTCAGTACTTTATTATATAGTGTGTCAGTACTTCCAGTTCATTGTGTATGTTTTTCTTTTTGAAGATTTCTTTCAATAAGTGGGTAACCAACCTAGATATTTCCAACCACCTTCCCCTCAGGATGCAGTCCCTCAAAGATTTAAAATTAAATTATACTATTTAATCATGTTATTAGAAGATACCAAAGCCACTCAGCTTTCTGTTCACTATGTACAAATGCAGTGTCATGCTAGGAGGTTCCTTACTGAAGTCACTTGGTCTCAGATCACATAAAGAGTGATAGGATCAAATCTCAGCATTGCTTAGTAATAATAATGGCCAGTCTTCGCGAGCGAAGATTTGGGAAAGGTCATT
>NW_016691922.1:0-3578 GCF_001604755.1 Lepidothrix coronata | reverse complement strand
ATTTCAACTTATTGAGGATAAAAAGGGAACTGATGCTGTTTTTACAGACATAGTTTTGATTTTGGGTTTGATTTGTAGTCTAAGTGTTGTATCTGGTATTACCATATTCTGCATGGTCTGTGTTTTGGCATGTGGAAGTAAAATTTAAAGTTTTCATAGGTAGTAATCCCAGACTGAAGGGATGCTTTTGTTATACATAATTATTTTTGAAACGTCCCCTGAAACCAACATTTCTTCTCTAATGAAAAAGTATGTTGAAGCAAACAAGTACTCTGCTGTTCTGTCCTGTGGAGTAAGAGCTTGGTGGGAACTTGAGGAGCCTTGGGAAGACACAAGTGCCGTTGTGCGAGCAGAGCCAGCCCGCCTCGCCAGCACACTGTGAGCACAAGCCAAGTTGAGCAAGTTTGTTATAGATAAAAGCATTGGATCCCTCCTGCTTTCCCCTGGGACTGGCAGTGTCTCGCTGTAAATTGTGGCTCCATCACCCCCTGAAATACTTCCTGAAAACCCAGCTCTTTTCCAAGTAGCTTTTAAAACTGCATGAAATGGATCAGCGTACCCTCCTTTGTAAGCCTTCTGTAAGACAACAAACTGCTTTTGAAGGTTAAAAGCCTTTTCACTTGCTTAAATGTTTAGCTGCTTGGCTTGTGGTGGGAGTAGAGATGCAGGAGACGAAATGTGGCAGCACCCACCGGGTTTCACAGCCAGGTACAAGATACAACCTGCAGCCACTGCTTCCACTCAGCCAAACCCCATGAGAATAGTACTCCTGTCCAGGGGCATTTTCCCACCAGGAGGAAAGCTAAGGAGAGGGAGATAAGGAGAGCTCACTGGCCTTTGGGGTGCTTTGCTGAATATTTAGGTCGAACTAGACCAGCAGAGACTGCAGCACAGAAGTATATGGATACACATTCATAGGAACCCTAAAGACATGTGCCCAGCTACCCTGACTGCAGAACAAATTGTGGGTTTTTTTCTATGCTTGTCTTTTACTTTTTTCTTCCTTTCTTTTATTGAC
Source organism: Lepidothrix coronata (assembly GCF_001604755.1). Lineage (NCBI taxonomy): Eukaryota > Metazoa > Chordata > Aves > Passeriformes > Pipridae > Lepidothrix > Lepidothrix coronata. The sequence continues at coordinate 2,560 of NW_016691922.1, read as the reverse complement.
TTGTCTTAGAAATTTTTTTCTTCCTACCATTTTGATTGTAACCTCTTCATAGTATGGATAATAGGCGTATGAACCTCAGTCCATATTTATTTAGTGAAAATTGTTCTGAATTAACAGGATCTGTACTTTTTAAACTACATCCTGAGTAGCATCCTGGCCTGTTTTTCGTCTTTACTTGTCCTTTCCTTCTGCTGTTTTAAGCTCAATTAATTTTTCATTAAAAATAAGTTTGTAGGCTTTTTGGGCTGGGAGTTGTATCACCTTGCCTGTTTTGTGCATCGTCAGAATAAAATACTTGTTCCTGTTTATGATCTTAGGCTCATATGAAGGGTTGATGACGTTGTAGGGAAACAGCCTATTGTGTATTCTAGTTTGTATGAATAACTGTCAATAAGATGTGTCTCTGTACAAGTTGTCATATCAAATTACTGATTTCTGTCACTGACTTTGGAATCCTCAAGAGGAATGTTGTAAATATTAATGAAACATGTTTTTCAACATCCCACTGCTATAACAAACTATTATTCCCATTTTATGAAAAAAAATAAATTACAGCATGGAAATTGTAAGATGCTCATGAACACAGACTTTTTTGGCAGTAGGAAGTAAGTGAATTTATAATTTCCGTGTTTTAACCAGGAAACGTTATTCTTCCTGGCTGAAATTTTATCATAATTGCAAAAGACTCTTCTGATAAATGGCATAAATGTTGCTATGGCTTCCCAGCATCTGTTTTCTGGCAGTTAGACTGCAGAGCAGCTTGGAGCTAGTGAAGCATCTTTCTCTGCTTGTACCAATTTGCAGAACTGTGATGTAATGGAGGGTGTCAGCAGCATTCTTCTCCTTTGCTTTACAGTGAGAAGAACTCAACACTGCCTTCTTCCTTAGTGTTTAAATGCTTTTTTTCCTTACTTAAGATTTTTAGGAATAAGCTAGGAGTGTTAATACCGAGTAACATACTACATAATAGCATGTTGTTATATCATTGTCCCTCAGCCAGTTGCTAGAGTTAAATATTGCCTGATGTTTTAACAAATATAACAAATATTTCTGAATGCTAAGATAGAAATGCTGCATATGGTCCTATAAACAAGTGTTTTCTTATGTTTTGGATACAAATACATGGAGAATTGCATGTCTTTTTACAAAAATATAGGTTTTGCCATAAATCCAGTAGTTATTGTCCATTGCCTATTGTAGTTGTTTAGTGGGCTTCTTCTATTTAAGACTTGTTTGTAGGGAAAGGTTCCTATTGAAAGTTTAATTTCAGAAAAGTAAAAGCTAAATAAGAGTATTGAACTCTTCTTGAGAAATTGTCCTCCCAAACTATGTACAGATTGCAGTTGCCACTTGTAGATTATAACGAAAACAGCCTGTATAAAGTAGCATAGTTATTATGCTGTGAATAGAGGAGTAGCAGCTTAAGACTGTTGTCTTCTCCACAGAGTGCGTATTGCTTGTGTACTTGGCTGTAAGGGATTGGCCTGTCTCTGCAGTGCAACTGGGAGTATTTATGGGAGATTTTGCTACCCAGGGCTGCATGTTCTGCTGGCACCTGTTGTTTCAGAGATAGGTGGAACAGTTTTGTTCTTATTTCTTCCCTATCCTGTACATCTTCCAGTTTTACATCTGCCGCTATTCCTGTTGTGCCTCCGTTATTGCAGGTATGATACCTGTCTGATGGTAGTGAAATGGAGAGTCTTTAGGAGAGCAGCAGAGTACCTAAAAGCAGGATATTCTAGTCATTATTTCTCTAAAGATGACTAAACTAGAGAAAACCCTAAAATGTGCTAAAAATCTCCATAACCTTCACTGGTGTTGATTGAGAGAAATCATTCTTTTCATAGAACTGATATGTGTTTACTGCCATGTTAGGAATCTGGTCTTCAGTTAGGAGAACCATAGAATCACAGAATGGTTTGGGTTGGAAGGGACATTAAAGATCATATAGTTCTAACTCCTCTGCCTTGGGCAGGGACACCTTCCACTAGATCGTGTTGCTCAAAGCTCCATCCAGCCTGGCCTTGGATCCACAACTTTTCTGGACAACCTGTTCTAGTGTTTCACCATCCTCATCATAAAATTTTCTTCCTTATGTTCAACCTAAACCTACTCTCAGTTTAAAACCTTGGGCCCTTTTCCTGTCACTACAGGCTTTGGTAAAAAGTCTATCCTCATCTTTCCAATAAGCCCCCTTTATATGTTGAAAGCTGCAGTGAGCTCTCCCTTGGAGCCTTCTCTTCTCCAGGTTGAACAGTCCCAACTTTCAGAGCCTTTCTTTGTGTGACAAGTTTTCCAGCCCTTCCCTGAACCTGGTCTGACAAGTCCATGTTGGTTGTTTTGGGGACCTCGGAGCTGGATGCAGCACTCCAGGTGGGGTCTCAGCAAAGTGGAGTAGAGGAGTAGAATCACCTCCCTTGGCGTGCTGCCACTGTTGATGTTATCTTTTGGCTTTTATAGTTTGCCATTCCTCTTCTGCTTTAAGTATTTGGCTTTGGAGACATTTTGAAAGCTTTTGCTTGATTTCCTCAGCTGTTATTTCAACTCTAAACAAACCTAC
>NW_016691921.1:0-3579 GCF_001604755.1 Lepidothrix coronata | reverse complement strand
TTACATCTCATAATACAAGTTTACTTCCCAGCGAAAGAACTGAAGATAATCTATACTGAGAGAGAAAAAGAGGTTAATATTGCCACTAAATACCATGTCTCTGTTTTCAAACATACAATTATTATTACTCATATGTGCTAACCTACCTTACAATTTTTGACAACACAGTACATCTTTCTTTATTTAAAATCCCAATAGTTATTGTGGATTTAAATAGAGTATTCAAGGTGCCAGCAAAAGCTACTAATTTTTTACACTTTTTCTGTCATCTCTAGTGTTTTAGAAACCAAGCACCTCTGTATTATCTGTACTTGATGTAATTCAGAGAGCATGTTCTGTGGTACTGCAGAAGGCAACACAAAAGATATTTCTTCAGAATGTGCCATTTTTCCCCATCTAAGGCTACTGGTGTTTTGTTGTGTGTCCTGCACATCTCCCTACAGACCCGTGGCTGAGTTGCATAGCTTATCACGCTGTGGTTTCTTCCCCAAATTGTTTAGGAAATGTCTTTTGATGTTCCTGTCTCACAGTACAATTCGCTTTTCAAACATAATTAAGTAGTTCAATATAAGGTCCTTGTATTTACCGCATGGGTTCCCTCGACCACATTCAGCACTAGAGACTTTTCTATCTTGTTTTTCTACATCTTCACAGCTTTTCACAAAACTAAATACCACAATCATTCTCTGAACAAACCACTCACCCTGGCCTGTAAATGCCCAGGGCTGGTCATAGCAGGACACAACAGAACTGGGTGTGTAATGGCCACATCACTCTACATGGGAACTTTCCTACTTTGTTTATTTTGACTACAATTAAATCTGTATCATGGGCAAATAGTGTTTATAATTTCTGTGCTTGATACAAAGCCCAGCAAATAAGAATTCTACCGTGCAGGGAATGAATACTCAGCTAGTTTTAAATGTATCTCACCACAGCCCATACTTCAACCAGCAGATTTCTGGGTGGAAATAAAGTTCATTTTGATGGAAATAATACACATAGTTTAAGGCATTAGTAATGCTGATGAAGAGCTTCCAGACAGATGGACATAAAAAGGCCTGATTAAAGCTAAAGATCATGTTAAGAAATCCTTGTTCAAATTGTTAGTAGAGTTTTCACCCGTGGTAATTGCCTGTTCAGTATATTAATAATAGTTTCCCTTGCTAGAAAGAGATGGATTGGTTTTTAACTGTTCTTGTCCTTGTGTGCAGCACGTATCATTTATTGGTGGTGTATGGAGGGATTCCCATCACCAGGTCTACATCAAGGTTTTTTCCATAGTTAAGCTCACTCCACTAAAGCCCATTTTTGGGGAGAATGGTTGGACACATTTTACAATTGTGTCCTTTTACATGAACTAACAGTACAATTCTTTTAACAGCTTCTTTAAAGGGGGATAAGCTAGTTATATGATGCATTTATTTAATAGGTAAACTAATTTTCTTATATAATTTCTTCATGTTATTTAAAGGATTGACTTGGTTAAATATCTTGAAAAGCAGGCATTGCAACTTTGAGGAATGAGAAAAATTACCCTGGGCAGGAATGTATTTGGTGTACTCCCTATTTTGCTTTTGGTTCGCTTGATATTTGTGTTTAACTTAAAAGAATGTATAGTAACTACCACTGAAATAAACTGAATGTCTAGCTTTACTGAGAGAAAAACATAGGCTAATATGGAGCCTTGTCATCTAGCACAGTTCTAGTAGGAAGGTGTCTAATAGTACAAGAAAGGTCAGGGTTTCCTGGTTTGGTTAGAAGGTCGTTCCAGACTTCACTGAGAGCGGTTTTACTGCAGTCTAAGGGAGGGGTGGGACTGGCATGAGGCTCTGTGGTGTTTGTCTGCTGAAATTTGGGGTTCGGTGGTCTAAATCATGTTAATTGCTTTGGGGGATTTGTCTCTTTAAATTCTTCCAAGGGCATTTGAACCTCCCACCCCCTCATTAAGGAGACAGTTTTAAAGCAACCTGAGGGCTCTGGAAGTTCCCCTGGGAGAGCAGTTGAGGGATTGCTTGTGTGCAGGTAACAATTTAGTTAGTTCTGAAGTCCTTGCTGTGAAGTTCCTGTTTTCCTTTTCTATGTATAGTTCTCCTAGTTTGACTAGTGGAAAGTTATAAGTTGGAAGTTGCTTCAAAATTTATTTGAACTTTGGTATTACTTTAAAACATTAGGGCTGCTGTAAAAGGAATATTTTTTTTTTGCTTCTGCCTCTTACTCTTTCCTCTCTTGGTACTTTCTTTTATGTACACCAAACGTTCTTGTGACTGGTGTTAAGTGGATTGCAAAAGTGATCTGGCTTCAAATTTACCTTATTTTTTTTTAAATGGCTGATCTTAGCTCAGTTCCTTGATTTTGCCTATCACGTGGTCTCAGAAATGCCTGCACTGGTACAAGAGGGAAGGTAGGTAAGAGAGCAGTGCAAGGCCCCTTTATCATTCAACAATCCTTTTCAGGAATCCAACTCCCTGCTCTGATCTGGCCCAGCTGTGTCATCTTGGCTCAGGCTGCTGCGGAAATTGCCAAATTTTGAGGAACAGCTGTGAGAGAGCCTGTAAAACAGAGCTGTGTGAGGTGAAAAAACGAATTTACTGGCTGAGATAGGCTTTTTGGTAGTTTAAGGATTAAAAAGGGAAAATATTAACACGGAAACATGAAATCCTAAGTGAAAATATTAGGAAGTTAATGAAAGATATCCACACAGGAGTTGTAATGTTGTATTGTTCCAGCCAGGGAAAGCTCATTTTTATCTCCCAGGAGTTTGCTTGTGTGGCTAGCGAGGATTTTTCATGTGTTTTATTAGCCTGGTGAGTGTGCTGTTCTTAATGAAATAACTTGCTAAACCCAAGTTATGCTTCATGTGTGTTACCTTTTAAGTTATTGGTTTATGTTTTCTAGCTGCTTAAATATCTTGTTTGTGCAGTGTGTCTTCAAAGCTGAAGATGTCTAAAAAAGTGACCCAAGCAGTGGGTGTGTTTTAGTAGTATTATTGGTTTGAACTATGTAATTATATAGAGGGATGTGTTTTGACTCCTTTGACTTGATATTGGAAGTATCAAGATGCAGTTTTTCTAGTTTCATGACAAGAGAAGAGCTTTTCTGGATTAGTTCTTTTTAGCCAAATCAGTTTAAATAAAGGGAAATGTATTTGTTTATTTCTGGTCCTTTTTGCATCTTGATGTAGTACTTTAAATATTTATAAAATAATAATATTCTGATGTTTTCAGGTCATCCTGTGAGTCCAAAATGGCATTTGTGGTTTTGTCAGTTATTTTCTTTACTCTTGTTTAATGAACCTAATGTAGCTGTTAGATGCTTAATTTTTTGAAACTTTTAAGTAACTCATAAAATATTAGAGTCTTAATATAAGTCAAATTTTCCTTTTCATCCTTTGTGCTCTACTAATTTAATCTTAGTATGATTTCAACCTGTTAAATTGACTCTTGAAATTACTTTTCCAAAGTAAATCTGCCCTTTAACAGAGCTCTAATAAACAAATGCCTGTCCCAAGACAGTATCTATAGTTAAAAAATCTACTTAAAGCTTATTCTGTAGGTGGATCCTAGAACATCATGGCTT
>NW_016691920.1:0-3579 GCF_001604755.1 Lepidothrix coronata | reverse complement strand
ATTTCCTCGGGTCCTGTCAGTGGTCACCACAGAGAAGAGATCAGTACCTGCCCCTTCTCTTCCCCTCACAAGGAAGTTGTAGACTGAAGTGAGGTCCTCCCTCAGTCTTCTCCAGACTGAACCGGCCAAAACTGCACACAATATTCCAGGTGAGGCTGCACCAGCGCAGAGCAGAGCAGGACAATCTCCTCCCTCAATCGGCTGGCAATGCTTTGCTTGATGCCCTCCAGAACACTGTTGGCCTTCCTGGCTGCCAGGGCACTGCTGACTGAGATTCAACTTGCTATCCCTAACTTAATCCAGTCATGGTGCCCAGTTTGGGTAGATTACTGTAGTCCAGACATACTGTGGAAGACAAAGAGAATGGAACCCCAGACCCACATTGTTGCCCTACATTTTCTGGTGTGACATGAGAAAGCATCTGCATGTACCAGACTTCCAAGGTCATTCTGTCTCCAGGTCTATCTTATTGTTCATATTTGGAGTGTTTTAATTTACTTTGTTCCTAGCAGAAGAACCATCTACTTTCCATCATGGTAAGATTCCTTGGCAGAGTAGTAGACAATACATTATTTTAGTGCATTAATATTTATGTTTGAGGGTCCTATTTAAAGTACATTTTTGTGAACACTGTTCAGTCTTGCATCCAGAAAATATTTTTAATTTTAATCCAGTTCTTTCTTAGAATATAAACACTCTTCTTTCTACAATATACATAAGCCTCATATAAAAAAGGCCTTTTCCCCCTCTGATATTTCTTGTTTTAATATATTTTTCATCATTATGAAGAAAATGAAATATGGTTTACCATATGCTAGTTGCTAGCTATAGGCTGAGAAATGCCCTCATGTTCACAGAGATATATTTTCAAAAAATAATGTAAGGTAGAACCTTGCAGGTTGTAGACCTGAGGCTCACAGTGTTCATTACTAAACTTTCCAGTGGAAAGCTAGATCTGTCTTTGCTTAACACGACAAATGAGGCCCTGATCTTGCTTCACGTCGTCTTCATCCAATTCACAAAACTTATTCCCAGATTAATGATGGGCTTGTTCTCATCAAATAAGCAAGAATTAGTTAAAAATGAAAACAAGGTTGCTGCAGGTCAGGATACAGACTGTGTTGTATTAAACAAGGGAGACGAAGCTTTTGCTGTGCCCATGCATATCATACTTCCATGAAACCTGAATTACCAGTCTTTTACTTCTTCAGTTATTAAAGCCAAAGAACTTGAAAAATGATTTTTCAAATAAAAATGCCTTTTAGTTTATGTGCTCCTTACTCCAGACTGTATTTACAGAGGCTAATAAATGCTGTTATGTTTAAGTATTTTCTTCTTGGTTAGATATATGATAACAGTAATAGTCTAGCATCAAAAGTGTATAGTAAATAAACACAGAGTTGGTTTTCAAACACATAAAAATACTTTCAATTTTTTGTCCTTCATTAGGTATTGCATCTTTGATGAAATTGTAGATGTCCAGAGGCTTATATAAGCTTATTGACTTCTTTCTTTATCAAAGGTTCTGTAAGAACTTGTTTTAAAGGGGTGTTGGTATTATATACTTGAAAGCTTTTTCTCATTTAATAATCCTGAACATGACAACCAGCTTTGGTTATGCAAAAAAAACTCAGAGCTTTGTTTCATAACATTGTCCTATGGTTATTATTGATAGCAAATAACAACTACTTCTCAAATAATTTTTCTACCCTTTATTTTCCTATGTATTTCAATACTAAATCATTCTTTTGCATCTTTTTATATTGCTGTCACATGAGAATTTAGCCTAGAAGTTGATGTGGAAGGAATCAGTGTTCTCAACTGCTCCCTGATAGTACTTTTTTGAACTGTATAAATAAAAAATGCCAAAATAAAGACCAAAACTCTGGGTTTTTTTCTTGCATTGTATTTAAAATAGAACAGCAGATATCAGAGAAAGAAGGAAACCTGAAGTATCTTCTAATTCAAACTGCTGTCCCGAGGCCAAACCAACCATCCTTAAAAACATTTGTGATGTATTTTCTTCCAACCTGTTTTGGAGAATCATCAGTGACATAAATTTTCCCATTGCTAGTAAACAGTCTCATTTTTTAGGTATTTATAAAAATTAAAAAAATCTTTCTGCTTCCTGATGTTCTGATCTTAATTCTTGTGCACTGGTCCCTGGGATCAAGGAAGGACTGTGACCTGTTTGTAGTGGAAGTGAAGTAGGGAACCTCACTTTTTTTTTAGAAAACCAAAGACATAAACCCCAAACAAATTTTATGCCCCTACTTTGTAATGATAAAATTCTAATTTGTCCTCCCTCATCCATCCACTCCATAGTAAGAACAGTAGACATGACATGAAAAAGATTGAGGACACTGGGGATGGGCCTTCTTCACCACCTCCAGACTGAGATGACTGGAAGCCCAGCATGTGGCCATTTCCTTACTACATTCTTCTCAGGATGGGCTCAGGGTAAGTAGGACAGTGCAGATCTGTGGAACTCTTGCAAAATGAGTTGTGGTGAGTGCATGGCAATATATGCTCCTGTACTGGGGCAAAAAGGTATTGGAAGCTGAAAAGTTAATGGCATGCAAACTTGGCTTCAGAGACATCCACTAAATGAGTCTTTGAACAGGACTGGCAGCCAGGACATGAAAAGCAGCAATATCCTGCCAGAGGCAGAAGGCTTCAGGATCCTGTCCTCCCCTCTCTTTCTCTCCACCACCCCCTTATCTCTGTTGGCTCCAAAGGGGAAATCCAGGCCTGATTAGAGAGGGCTTGGGGCACAAGGACCTCCTGGTAATGAAACATGCCACATCCTGTCATTGTGAACCATTCTGTCCACACACAACAGATACCGTTAAAGTGCGACTGGGCAGCTGTCAGCAATTCATCCTGGCAATGACCACCCACATCCAGTGGTGTTTCCTGATGACCACTGGATGTAACCATACTGAGTATTCTCCAAAACAGCAGCCTTGACAGAATTGTTATTTAGTACAGTGATGCAACGACCCAGTGATTGCAGACCCAATTCTCTCTCATCATGATCCTTGAGAGGGTCTATTTCTCACTCTTCTCCCAAAAGCAAGTGGCTGACTGAAGCGTGCAATCTTCTCCTTTTCATCCCTTCCCTCACCAGGAAATGTTTGCCTGTTGTTCTGGCTATCCTCTGGGGGTTTTCCCACTCCATATAGGTCTGTTAGAGGATTAAGAACTAAGTGTAATGAAATGGCTGCCACTCCAATGGGTATCAAGAGTACTTCACAAAATGACAAAATATGCTGAGTTGGAAGGGATCCACAAGGATCATTGAGTCCAACCCTTAGCCCTGCACAGGACTGTCCCCAAGAGTCACACCATGTGCCTGAGAGTATCATCCAAATTCGTCTTGAATGCTGGCAGGCTTGGAGTTGTGACCACTTCTCTGGGGAGCCTGTTCCAGTACCCAACAATCCTCTGGGTGAACAATCTTTTCCTAATATCCAACCTAAAACTTCCCTGACACAACATCAGGCCATTTCCTCGGGTCCTGTCAGTGGTCACCACAGAGAAGAGATCAGTACCTGCCCCTTCTCTTCCCCTCACAAG
>NW_016691919.1:7754-11182 GCF_001604755.1 Lepidothrix coronata | reverse complement strand
ATCAAATGAAGAAAGCAGATTGATTTGCATTCTGTTCCACTACTCCCTTTGCCAAAGTGATTTTTATCAGAAAAAAAAAAAAAAAAAGAAGAGAAAAATACTAAAAAAAACCAGAATCTGAGCCTGAGAATTCAGTTTTCAACTTCAAACCATTGAGATTTTTTTGATTTTCTTACAATATAAACCCCCAGCAATAGGATTTACAGAAGAAATGCTGCCAGAACCCTTAGAACATGTCATCATCCACTCATTCCTCACGTGGAATTAATGCAAAATGCCACCCTTACATTGCCCACGAGCCTTACCAACAAATAAGAATTGTGAAAGGCTGAGAGCACACTGTCTGGGATTTTTATTCTCATTTTTTTCCCTGGAAAAATGCCTGTTTCACCTGCTTTTAAGCCTCCATAGTTTTATTCCACCTAATCCCTGCCTTGTCTCGTTTTGTTCGTCACTCCCAGGGAGCACCTGCCGTGCCCCTGGGCTGCTGGAGGACACATCAAACCCATGTGGGGTGTCTGGGGCCGGCTGACACGTGTTCTTTGGCTGCAAATGCCACTACAGCTACACCCAACCTTCTCACCTCGCCCACTTCTCAGTCATTATTCATCCCTTCCTTAGTTTTCCCCAACTTCTAGCCGGGAAATTGCATGGACTCCACTCGGACCATAAATGCCAAGCCAAAAGATGAAATGCAGCTGCTCTGTGCCCCCTTGCTCTGTCAGGGAGAATGGATAATGTCCTTGGAGTCCACCTGCCAATCTCCAGCATGGATGGCAAGGGAGTTTTCCAATCGGATCCTGGGTGTCCCAGTGCCTGGCTTGTGCTGAATAGCCTTGAAGAGATGGGATTTAAATTGTATTGAGGGTATTAGTCTGAAGTGAATGAAGTGGAGAGTATACTTCTCGTTTTTATCCCCAGAGTGATAAATGGGAGAGTGTAATTTTTTTTTTTTTCTTTTTTTTCTAAGGCAAAGAAAATGGGAAACCAACACGGATTTCAGGCACATGAGAAATAGCTTATGAATTTAGATGATAGTTCAGCAGAAATAAATTGTACATCTGTTCATTCATTTTAATAAAGCAGGGAAATGACACACTGCTGGAGCCTTTGGAGAATGCTGGTATTTTTAAATTATGATCCTATAATAGTAGCATTAACATTTGTAATGCTGCCCATACTTTATGAATTTAAGAAAAATAAATTTATGGGGTAAGTGAGCCTCAACCTATAGTCTGGACTCTGGGCATTTAAAAGTGAATAAGGTGCTTCCTGAATACTTTAAATTAGTTCAGGAATTCTTAAGGAAAGAGGCTGCAATAGCTTTTCTATGTAACACAGATAATCCTCTATGTATGTGTTGACAAAGCATGCTTATTATTTCTGAATAAATAATTCAGATGTGCTGAATGGAGCTGAATGCATTTATTTCTGCTGACTAGCACCCAGTGTTTGTGTTTACAGGCAGCTACAGGCTAGTGCTTCCCTTGAAAGTAGTCCATTAAAGATACAAACTGGATGCTTTCCTTGGCTGTATGGATGCATGGAAACATGTACTGCCTTCTGCTGAATTCAGGCAGGAATATTACCTTTCTCTTGAGTCTCCCATAACCCAGAAGTTAGAAATGGAAAAAAGTTATGAGCCGAATACAATTGCTTCATTCTTTCTGTTTTACCATTATTTATGAAGATGACATGGAAATTTAGGATATAAACAAGTGAGACTCCAGGGGATGTTGCATTTTAAAACCTTATGTTTTGATTTTCCAAACCAACTTTCATGGGAAATAATAAATTAAGAGTTCAATAATAACTGTCGTGTTTCCTCTAAAAGCACAATTAGTAAGATCATTAAAATTCCCTTTTAATCGATTGCATTAAAGCAATTACTACTGGAGTAAGGAGGATCTAAAACTGATTAGCTGCTCACATACTGCTCTTTGATCAGCTGAGATGATCCTGGTTCAAGAAAAGGGAGGACAGGCAACTCTGCCATCCTTGAGATGTGGTGAAGTTCAGCTGAAATCACACATCAGAACCCGAGGCCTTTTTACAGTGCTCCCCACACTGTTTCCCACTAACAGGCCAAACGAGTTAGGAGTGTGTGTTTGTATTTATTTAAATATTTGATCTTCCCAAAGCTGAGATTTCACTGAGGTGATGCTGCAAAGAGGAACCTCAGCAGGAACACCTCTCTGTGTATCCAGCAGCAGGTGAGTGTGTCCCTGTGCTCCAGCAGGCAGCCCAAAACCCACCTCAACAGGCAGTCCAGGTGAACAAGACTCATTGTAATTTGGTTCTCTTGTGAGTACAGGAGAACTGAAGAAAAGAAATCCTTCTGGGACACAGGAGACCCCCAGGCAACGCTTCCCATTGACGGAAACCGTACGGATTTATTGATTGGAACTGCTTTTTAATCATGGCTGGAGGAAAGAAAACAGTTCCTGGAGACTGCCAGTCAGCCCCAGCATGGGGCATGATAAAACTGTTTGTGCCAGGAATATCAGGCACTGCCTATGTCTGAGTGAAAGGACATTAAAGAGTTCAACATCTGCAGGCAAAGTTGAATTTATTTACTTATGGTTTCAATTATTATTTAAGATGGAAAACTTGAAAAGGTCAGAGCTGCTAACTGAGAAAGCCTGCCCTTCATTTGTCTTCAAACATACACTGTTTCTTAGCTTAGTTCAACACGAATCAATTAATCAGGTACAGCGTTCTGTTTTCAAATGCCAGTTGTGTTATTTCCAAATATGAAAATATATTATGTTATTTCCAAATGGTCTCGATGATCTTAGAGGACTTTTCCAACCTAAGGGATGGACAAGCAAAACCAAATTTCATTTTTGTTTTAACCCATGTTAGAAAATGCAACTTTAGGACAATAGAACATCTGGTCCTCAGTTTAGGTAGGCAAACATCTGTGGGCCTGTGTTTCTATTTATACAGATATGTATATGTATAAAAATCCAGATCTGTTTTGTAGTCTAATCCTGCATTCCCATCTCATTGGAGCACTCTGGCTGGATGGAAGCCATAGCTTGGATACAGACAGTTAAGAAAACCAATACTGTAGATAAATCTTCTTCCTTGGTATTATTTCAGCAAAAGAAAACTGTTGGTTTAGATTTAAACTTATTCAGCAGGATTGATTCTGCTTATGTATCTTTTGAAAGTTTCTCACATAACTCCTCAGATTTTCCAAACTTTTTTTTTTTTTAACTAAAAGCTTGCTTTCAACCCTTTAAACTTCTTGAGGACAGCAACACTCTCCTTTCCATCAGTCTTCTAAATGAAGAAAAATCATTGATCTGAGAACATCTGACGGTACTACATAAAGTATGGGCACTACCAGCCTCAGTGACTGGAGATGGTCAGAACAAACGAGCTGGGGAGGAGGAAACAAAGCAGAAAAGAAACGAGATGAT
>NW_016691919.1:0-3582 GCF_001604755.1 Lepidothrix coronata | reverse complement strand
ACAGGGCTGACGAGCTCCATCTGCCCGGGGGCTGGGAATCGAACCCGGGTCGCAGCGGTGAGAGTCCTGCACCCTAACCACTAGACCACCAGGGGCCCCTCGAACCCGGGTCGCAGCGGTGAGAGTCCTGCACCCTAACCACTAGACCACCAGGGGCCTCTTCAAGAAAAAGAACATTAAAATCACATGTATATAAAATTAGTGTTATCTGGAGAATTTCTGTAATAGTTGAGTCACAGTTCTTCTCATGTTCAGTATTCCATCAAAAAGGAAGAAGTAATTGGTTTGAACATTATTCAATCTATGATAGGAATGGTGCTTCTGGTTCTTTTCACAAGCTGTTGTAGAACAAAAGCAATGCTATTAAAGCTGAGGAAGTCAAACACTGATGAAAACAGAAACTGTTTAATGAGAATCCAGCCCAAATTACTGGGGCTTCGCTGAAGTCCAGGTAGACACATCCACAGCCTTCCCCTCATCCACAAGGCAGGTCACCTGGTCATAAAAGGAGATCAAACAGGTTGGTCAAACAGGACCTGCACTTCCTAAACCTGTGGTGACTGGGTCTGATCCCTTGTCCATCCTGTAGGTGCTGTGTGATTGCACTTAGGATGATCTGCTCCATAACCTTGTCAGGCACTGAGGTCAGGCTGACAGGCCTGTAGTTTCCTGGGTTCTCCTTCCAGCCCTTTTTGTGGGTTGGAGTGACATTCACCAACTTCCAGTCATCTGGGACCTCCCTAGTGAATATGTTTCATATTCCATTACCTTTGTTCTTAGACTTACATAATAATCCTCAATAAAGCAGTTTGACCATCTAATATCTGCTTTTAAATAAGAATTAAGGTTAGAAGGTATTTAGGATCTTATAATTTTCTCATTTCTCTTTCTTAAAAATAAAAGCATCTTCCTAACCCATGTTCAGGTTTATAGTGATCTCATTATAACAACGCCTTTGTCTTATCTGAATCCAGTCAAGACAAAGAGCTTTGTAAAAACAACTCAAGTATTGGAGAAAGACAATTTTTGAATGAATGCACATGTTTGTATGAAAATGAAAATATGAGATTTTTTTCAAATATCTACTTGCTTACTGTGTTGCCACCCTTTCAAATTTCTCAAGCAATTTTAAAAAATATTTTTTTAGTATAAATCTTCTCCTGTGCCTGTAGTTGAGAGGAAATATGCAGTTTGGGATTAATATCTGGATATTTTACAGTTGCTAGCAGAGTTGGAGAAATCAAACTTGTAGCCTGGAAGACCATATCCATGGAGTGGATGTAATCTTCAATTATAGAAGAGACCAAACAACAAAGAAAAATCTGGATCTCTTAAAGTGGTCTGGAAATTATATATTGGCTTTTTTAATTTAGTTTAGCTAATTATTCTTGTTGAGATTATTATTGTTTTTATTTAGAAAACTAGAGAATTTATGTATTGGCAATAACTTGAGCTGAAAAGAAAAGGAAATGTAGGTCGGCAGGAGAGCACCTGAAGATGCAGCACAAAGGAATTCCAGACACTCCAACCAGTGAGTTGCCTATAAGGGGGCAATAAGGGGCCCAACTTAAATGTCTTCATGCAAATGCACCTAGTGTGGGGAATAAACAAGAGTCAGAGATTGTGCGTGCCTGTGGGGCATCACAGAGACACAGCTGATAGCTCCTGTGACTGGAATGTGGGAATGGAAGCATATGTGGGGACCACAAGAGAGCTGGACAGTGAATTTTTACAAGGGCATGCAGTGGTCTGACAAGATGCAATAGCTTTAAACAGAAATAGAGTAGCTTTAGATTGGATATCAGGAAGATATCCAGTATCCACCTGTGAGGGTGGTGAGACACTGGCACAGGTTGCCCAGAGAAGTTGTCGATGCCCCATTCCTGGAAGTGTTCAAGGCCAGGCTGGGTGGGTCTTGGAGCAACCTGGTCTAGTGAAAGGAGTCCCTACCTATGGCAGGAGAGTTGTAACTAGATGATCTTCAAGATCCCTTCAAACCCAAACTGTTCTACAATTCTATGAATTTCAGATCCTTGGGAGCTTTTATAACAATGGGATTCTACTTGGTTTAGACTACAAATTTAAATATTATTATACATTTAGTTGTGGTGACTTGTCACATGATTCAGAAGGAAACAGTGTGATAAACAGTGCATTCTTTCATTTGCTCTTTGTATTCAATTTATTCTGAAACATCTGTGCTTATTACTCCATTACTCACTCACTGACCACTGCACTCACTTTTATTCAAGAGTGAACCAAGAGATAAAACAAGTAAACCAGGGAGAAGAAACGTAAGAGAGGATGAAGTGATTTGGGGGAATAAAAATCTTCATTTGAATTGAGGCCTGAAAAAATGGGCACTCACCCACCTCTCCAAATCCTGAGCCAGAGTTACATTTCCTGTGGCACAGGAATCACAGAATCACAGAATTGTTGATGTTGGAAGGGACCTCTGGAGGTCATCCAGGACAGTTCCCTGCCAAAGCAGAGTTGCCTAGAGTAGGTTACACAAGAACATGTCCAGGTGGATTTTGAATGTCTCCAGGGAGGAAGACTCCACAATCTCCCTGGTTAGCCTTTTCCAGTGCTTTGCCACCCCCAATGTAAAGAAGTTTTTCCTTATGTTGAGGTGGAACTTCTTGTGTTTTAGTTTATACGCATTGCTCCTCTCCTGTTGCTAACCACCACTGAAAAGAGTCTGACATCATCCTCTTGACAACTGCCTTTGAGATATTCATATGCATTAATGAGATCCCCTCTGAGCCTTCTCTTCTCCAGACAAAACAGGCCCAGCTCCCACAGTATCTCATCATAAGATATGCTCCATTCTCCTCATTACCCTCTGGCCTCTTCTGGACCCTCTCCAGTAGCTCCTTGTCTTTCTTGTACTGAGGAGCCCAGAACTGGACAGAGTACTCCAGATTTGGCCTCATTAGGGCCAAATAGAGGTGGAGGATCACCTCCTTTGACCCAATGGCCACACTCTTCCTGGAGTGCCTGGGATACCATTGGCCTTTCTGGCTGCAAGGACATACTGTTGTCTCATAGTCAACTTGTCATCCACCAAAATTCCCAGGTCCTTCTCAGCAAAGATTCTCTCTAGTAGTACCTATACTGCTACAGGGGTTTATTCTTGACCAGAATCCCTCTCCACTTCAGAAAATCCTATCTATTACCAATAAACTACAACATCAACCTTACTCATCACAATACCACACCTGTCCTTTTGGAAGTTACTTTCAGTCATTTCCTTCTTCATTGATTCCTTTTCCACTTCCTTTTTTAATTTAATTTTTATTTATAGTGCTTCTTTTCTAGAAATATGCCCAGTAAATTTACCTTATTTTTATAATATCCATAAATTAGGAATAACTTTTTATATAATTCTACAAACAGTCTGCAATAGTCACACTTCTCTCATACGATTTGAGGCATCTGGTATGTGCTATATTATCTTTATTTCCATGGTTTCCTTTTCTGGGTCTCGATAATTCTTGATCTATGTCTCTATTGAACTCTAACAAACTTTTATAAAAAGTTAGGATAAGCATTATGAAATTATGGATATGTTTGTATAGT
>NW_016691918.1:0-3582 GCF_001604755.1 Lepidothrix coronata | reverse complement strand
CCCCCTCAGAGCCCCCAGCCCCACAAACCCCCACTCCACAAGCCCAGAGTTCACAGCCCCACAGGCCCCCCAAGCCCCCACGGCCTCATCTCCCCCCTCCTCACGCCCCGGGCATGGCCACTCCAGCCCTCCCCGTCCCCCCGGGGGGGGCCCGTCCCCCCGGGTGGGTATTTAGGGCCGGGCTGGCAGCACCCGGCCCCCCTTGCCCCCCGCCATGCTGAATGTGCTGCTGCTGCTGGGGGGCCTGGCCCCCGCCCTGCCCGCCGGTAAGTCCCCTGGGGTCCCCCTGGGTCCCCCCCACGAGTCCTGCTCTGGGGTGCAGCCCCAGCCCCCCCCGGGGTGCCCCCAGACCGGGTGAGGGGGGCTCAGCTGAGCCCCCACCCCAACACGTCTGCTCTCCCCTGCAGGTCCCCACTGGGAATACGAGGGTGAGTGGGGGCCCCACCCCCCAGGGACCCCCCATTTATCCCCACATCCCAAACCCACCCCCCAGGTTCCCCCGGAGCCAAGGGGCTCACCTGGGTCCTCCCAGACAGGGGAGGGAGGTGGGTGGGTGACACCCACCCGACACCCAGGTCCCCCTAAATGGGAAGGATGTGGGTGGGTGAGGGTGGGTGACAGCCCCCCCCGACACCTGAGGGGCCCCAAGGCGGGAGGGGAGTGGATGATGCAGCCCCCCCATACCCCTCCTGGTCACCTGGATCCCCCCAAATGGGCAGGAGGTGGGTGGGTGACACCCCACAGCGCCCCTGCCCACACGCCTGGGTGCCCTAAGTCGGGTGGGGGGTGGATGGGTGCAGCCCCCCATGTCCCCCCTCTGCCCCCTCCGGGTCCCCCTCGCTCCAATGGTCCCTTTGTGCTCCTTTACATAAGGCTCCGGTGCCAAATCCAATTAGGATCCGGCCTCGGCCAAATCCCGCTAAGCCCCGTCCCGCGGGCCCAGGGGACCCATGGGTGCCCCCCCGGCCCCGCTTTGTCCCCGCTCCCCCGGCCGGAACAAATGCCCCCAGCAGATTAACGAGGCCCCGGGCATTGTCACCCGTGTCCCCGCCCGGGGGTCACGGGGCCCTGCTGGCTGAGGCTGGGGGGGCCCACCCACACTCTGGGGGACACTCTGGGTGTCCCCCAGGCCCCCACGGGCAGCAGCACTGGCCCGAGGGGCACCCGGCGTGTGGGGGCCGGGCACAGTCGCCCATCGACGTCGCCACGGGACGGGCACGGCTGGACCCGGCGCTGCCGCCGCTGCAGCCCCAGGGCTACGACCACCCCGAGACCCCCCGGTTCACCCTCGCCAACAACGGCCACACCGGTCAGTGCTGGGGGCGGGGGGTCCGCGGGGGGCCCGGTGTCTCGGTCCCGCTGAACCCCCCACCCTGCCCCTCGTGCCACAGCCGTGCTGGCCCTGCCGCCCTCCCTGCGGCTCCAGGGGCTCCCCGGGGCCTTCGCTGCCGCCCAGCTCCACTTCCACTGGGGCCGGCCCGGCCACGCCGCCGGCGCTGAGCACCTCCTGGATGGGCACCGGGCACCTGCCGAGGTACCGGGGGCACAGGGGGACTGAGGGGAGAGGGCACGGGGAGGGAAACGGCTCAGGAAATGGGTCTGGGGGTGGGAAACGGCACGGGAATGGGGTGGGAAATGGGTCTGGGGGTGGAAGAAGGAGGGTGGGAAGAGGGGTGGGTGAGGGAAATGGCTTGGGAGTTGTGTGGGAAATGGGTCTGGGGGTGGGAAATGGTTGTGGGAAGGGGTCTCGGTGGGGGAAACGGCACAGGGACTGCGTGGTGCAGGGGTCTGCACCAGGGATGTGGTGCAGGGAATGGAAGTGGGGTCCCGGTGCGGGAATGGGCGAGGAAATGGATCCAGGGATGGGAAATGAGTGCAGGGAGGGGACGGGGTGCAGGAAGGAGAAACGGGTGGGAAACGGGAACTGCTCTGGGCACAGGCAGTGGGTCTGGGCACTGTGGGAGGTGCAGCAGTGTGGGATCGGGGGGTCAGTGGGGGTGTTGGGATCGGGGCTGGGGGGCCCAGCGGGGCTGTCGGGGGTCCCGCAGATGCACGTGGTGCACTTCGACGCGGAGCGTTTCTCCGACGCGGGCGAGGCTCAGCACCACGCGGGCGGGCTGGCCGTGCTCGGCGTCCTGCTGGAGGTACGGACCCCAAACCCACCCCCCCAGAGCCCCCAGACCCACACTGACACCCCCCTCCCTCGCTCCCCCAGGTGGGTGCCGACCCCCACCCCGCCTACGACAACATCCTGAGGCACCTCGGGAGCATCCGCTACGCAGGTGAGGGGGGCGAGGGGGGAAACGGCGGGGAGGGACCCCAAATCCCCCCTCCCTGCGCCCCTCAACTGCTCCCACCCCGCCTTCCAGGGCAGTCGACGTCCATCCCCTCCTTCAACGTCCAGGACCTGCTGCCCCCGCGCCTCGACCGCTACTACCGGTACAACGGGTCCCTGACCACCCCCCCCTGCTTCCAGAGCGTCCTCTGGACCCTCTTCCCGGAGCCCGTCCACATCAGTCGGGACCAGGTAGGACCAGCTTTGGGGGGGACACACTCCCAGGTTTGGGGGACGCTCCTCAGTGCTCCCCCGTCCCCGTTCCAGCTGGAGCAGCTCCAGGGAAGCCTTTACTCCACGGAGGAGGCCGAGGTGGAGCCGCAGCTCCTGGTGGACAATTTCCGGGCCCCGCAGGAGCTGAACCAGCGGCCGGTGCTCGTGTCCTTCCCCAGGGGTGAGCTGGGGGGGTGAGGGGTGGGAAGGGTCCCCCCAAACACCCCTCAGATGGCTCCTGGAGCCCTGGCCGGGCACGAGGTGCCAGCTCTGACCCTGCCCTTCCCTTGCAGAGCCCGAGGGATATTCCACAGGTATGGTCAGCCCAGAGGGGTGGGATGGGGAGTGTAGGGGGGTCTCCCCGGGCCCCCCTGAGCCCCCCGTGTGGCACAGGTGAAGTCATCGCCATCATCTTCGGCGCCGTCGCCGGCTGCGTCGGCCTCTTCCTCGCCGTGCACTTCGGGGCCAAGCGGATGCGGTGAGACCCCCCACACAGCCCCTGCCCCTCAGAGGGACCCTCCCCTGGCTGCAGGGGAGCCTGGACCCCCGAGGCTGGACCCCCAGAGCCCCGGGAAGGGTCTCCCTCACCCGTCTCTCCCCCGAGCAGCTCGAGGCGGGCGCAGGCACAGGATGTCGTGTTCAAGGCCTCCTCCCGCCGCTCCCCCGGGGACAGCGGCATCTCCCGCTGACCCCCCCACGAGGACCCCCCTGAGAGACCCCCACTGCCCCCCAGCCCCCCTAAGGACCCGGCGGGGGTCTCAAATAAAGCCCCTTTTCCCCCCATTCCAGTGCTGGTGACTCTTTGTGGGGCGGGAATGGGACCTTCAAGGGGCTCCGGGGCTGGATCCTGTCACCCCGCCCCTAGAAACCAGGACCCCCCGGGTGCCCCTGGGGGTGGGAGCAGAGCAAGATGGGAGGGACCCTCTCCCCTCCTCCCCTTCCCCTCAGCAGCCACAGCGCTCTTAGAAAAGGGTTTTACTCTGAATCAAAAAAATAATTTACCCCCCACTGCACCCCAGACCCCCCTGGGAGCC
>NW_016691917.1:0-3585 GCF_001604755.1 Lepidothrix coronata | reverse complement strand
TTTTTTTTTTTTTTTTGCCAACATGTAATGGAAAATTAATCACTCTTTGCTATAAGCCTCTTCTGTGCTTCATAAATCTAAGCTCACCTACAAAATCCAAATGCAAATTACGCAGCATTTTATTTGTTGTTGGGTGACACCCTCTTACAGAACCATGGAATTGTTAAGGTTGAAAAAGACTTCTAAGACCAACAGGTCCAACTGCTAACCCAGCACTATCGTGTTCACCATGTCCCCAAGTGCCACATTTACATGGATTATGAACATATTCAGGGATGGTGATTCCAGCACTTCCCTGGGCAGCCCGTTCCAGTGCTTGACCACCCTCTCAGTGAAGGAATTTTTTCTGAATATCTAATGTAAAACTCCCCTGGTGCAACTTCTTGGTGTTGGCACTTTGGATATGGGATGAGAATACTGTTAGGGACTGTAATGCCTTGCAAACAAGATTCAGAATCTCAGGAGTTATCAGCTGAAGTAGCAAGTCCTCTGAGAATTCATTGGCCCTTGGCTTGAACACTGACTTCTGCTTGTGAAGTGCTCTGTCAGTGCTGCACAGAGGGACACACTCCTCTGCTGTGTTCCTGGGTGCCATGGGATGTGCTGCAGGATAGGATTAGCAATCAGTGTCTGCAGATTTAGGGTTGTGCAGTACCCTCCAAGTCACAGTCAGGTTATTTCCTCATAACTGAGCCTTTCTTTCCATGTGTTTTAAGTTACAAAATTGTATAGACACTCCTCGTCCTTGCTTTAGCTGAGTGTGTCTCAGTAGCGCCTCAGCTGAGCAGGAATTCCACATTATTTTTGAGAAGACATCAGGATAGGAAGATACCTGGACTTCAAAAATATTTACAACTTTTACCTATTACTGAAACTTTTAGAAAGAAACAAAACTTAAAAGAATGAGAAAGTGTATTGGGCTTACATGGCAAATTTTGGTAGTGGGAGAGCTGAAGTGGTGGCTTCTGTGAGAAGGACAGCACCCCATGGAAAGGACCCATGCTGGAATAGTTCATGAAGAGCTGCAGCCTGTGAGAAGGCCCCACACTGGAGCAGTTTGTGAAGGACTGTATCCCATGGAAAGGAACTCACTGGAGCAGGAGGGCAGAGTGAAGAAGGAGCAGCAGAGATGAAGTGTTATGAACTGACTCCCGTTCCCCATCTCCCTCACTGCTGGGGGAGCAGGGGTTATAGGTAAATCTGGGAAGAAGAGGGAGTGGGGGCAAGGTTGTTTTTAATTTTGTTTTTATTTCTCACGATCCTACTCTGTTATTAATTGGTAATAAATAAAATCATTTTCCCATGTCAAGTCTGCTTTACCCATTCCACTGACTGGTGAGTGATCACCCCACTTATCTTGACCCGTGAGCTTTTCCATCATATTTTCTCCCCCTGTGCTGCTGAGGAGGGGGAGTGAGAGAGCGTCTGGCTGGGCAGGTGGCTGCCAGCCAAGGTCAACACACCACGCAAGGCTTAGTCACTAGCAGAGCTATAATAGGAAAGAGGATGCTGTAAACATCAGATTCTAAACTATTAAGGCATTTTATGCTGATGTTACATCTCTGGGTCTTCTGGCTTTAATCTTACCACTGCGTACTGAGCTCTGAAAATTTAATTTCCACTCATTCTATTCTCTCAGCTGTCAATAAGTACTGCTGAGCAAACAAAGGTAAGTGCTTTTTGGATTGATTTTTGTCTCGCTTCTGCCACAGTCCAACAGAGTTTGTATCGTCATGGCATAATGTTTGTATCTAGTTGTGCTTATATTTTAGATTTCCATGAGTACATCTGAAAAATAAACCATGGGCAACCCCCCTGAAATCCTTTTGGTGTTGGATTTATGATTTCTGAAGAATACAACCCCTTCTTCTGTGCAAAACAAGAGGCCACATGCAGAACAATGCCCTTAATACATAAATGTCTTGTTGTACTCCCTTCATGTCTTGTGTGAGAGGAGTGTTGTGTGGAATAAACAGATGAGTGAGCCAACTACTGAAGAGCTCTGGCCTGGCTCCTTGCCTTTTTCTTCAACTTGCTTGAAATATTCAAATCAGGAAGATTGAAATCAAACACCACCAGTCACTGTATTGGTAGGGCTGCCTCCTTAATCAGGCAACTTAGTACCTGCCAAGCTATGATACTTTCAGGAGCTCTGCCTGCTCCCAGGTCTGAATATCTACCAGCTGCACTTAGTATCACATTCTTTATCATTGTCACTCTTGTGTAATCAACAGTGGCTGCCAATTTCATGGTGCTATAGATAGCAAAAATAAAACCGAACACACACACACAAACATCTTGGATGCATGTGTACATTGCTCTGCGTGTGTGTGAAGCTGTGAATATATACAGGAAAAAGTTATGTGGGATTTTCCTTGAGAAATTAATTTCTTAATAATTTCCCATCAACAGAACATCTCATTATATATAAATGTTGTGAGAGACCTTATAAGATAGATAGACACATGAGGGATAAAATGAAAAGTTGCTGTGGAAACCATAACCTGAAATAAATCTTTCTTTTGTGCACTCAAAATCCCAGTCTTTGTCTTCTATTAGAATATTGTTTGCATATCATTTCTCCCTTTTAGAAAGAACATGAATTGCTGATATACAAATGGAAATCCCACCTTGATTGTGACTGTAAAGTGCACCTCAGACTAATGGGATTTTTTTTCCTTTCCTGTGAGTATTTTAAGCCTCTCCCTTGTCCTGGTATCAGCCTGGTGTAAGGCAGAAAAACATGTAATCCCTGGTGGTCAGTACTGCCCGTCTAAGACCAGCTGCAGCAGTTTGGACCTGATGATGTTATTGCCTTCACCAGAGCTAACTTGATGTAGGAAACAGCTTGGGGTAGGGCATAGAGGAGAGAATAAGAAAGACTAAAGAAGATGCTAAGGCACGGAGGGAATGTTTTTCTAAACACAAAGCATTCTTTAGCTCTCAGCTGCAGCTGTCATCATCCCTCTGTAGCACATTCTTAGAAAAACACATTTCAAACAAGGGCTGTCAAATGAGCAAAAAGCGACTTGAGCTCCGTATGTACCAACCGCTTCGGAACCGAGGGGCTGGATCGCACCAAGGCGTCCGTGTTGTATCCCCGGGACTCCTCTGTGGCTGTTGTTTTCTGCAGTCATCTGTTGGCAGATGCATTCACACCGTGTTAGCCCGGGTCAGGAACGTGCTTTTGAAAAGAAACTCCCCCACGGTCCCTGCTGGCTGTGCTGGGTTCGTATTGCCGAGCAGCCTCGGAGCACACGGCAAACGCTGCAGCTTTTCTTGGGGAGCTGAAGCAGAATATACACCTCAGGGATTCACCTAATGCTCTCCAGCTGCTAACGGGCATTCAGTTCACAGGATCAGGCTGGAACTACCCTAAAATAAAATCTCCCCCCAACCCGTGCTGTGCTCTGTCGAATCACTCCTGCTGAGCTGCACAGCTGACGAGATAAACTTAGCTTTTGTTAAACAAGCTCTTCCTGCAGTGTGATTTTTTTTTTTAATCTGTTTTATATGCAAGAAATAACTTGAGCATCAGCTCCAAGAAGGCGCTGGAAAATGCCAATTTGCAGCGCTCACGTATTG
>NW_016691916.1:0-3586 GCF_001604755.1 Lepidothrix coronata | reverse complement strand
GCGGCGGGGGGGGCTCCCTGCCAGCACTGGCTGAGCTGGAAGGGGGGGCTGTGGGAGGGTCTGGGCACCAGGACCCCAAAATGAGGCCACTCCTGCAGGGGTGACAGAGGTGAGGATGGCAGAGGACCCCAGCCAGACACCACAGCACAGACTGTAATGGGGGGGGGAAGTTGTGTTCCCCCCAACAGCAGCGCAGCCCCCCAGCCTCAGAGCCCCCTCCCCAGGGAGCAGCTGGGCAGTGTGGGGAGCACCTCATCCGTCTCCCAGGGGTGACTGTGCCAGGACAGGAGAAGGCAGGATGGGGGGGGGCTCCACACCACACCCCATCCTGCTCCCCCCCACCCTGGGCAAAGGCAGGAATGGCACAGTGGACCCTCCCCAAACTTCCCCACCTCATACCAGGGCTGGGGGATGCTCCAGGTTTGAGAGCTCAGCTCCACGAGGGGTCCCAAACAACCCCTCTGAGCCCCCAAAAGCAACATCTGACAGGGATCTCCACTATATCCCACCCACCCCAAGGCTCCGGGGGGAGGATCGTCCCTCAATGCCACTCTGCTTACAATGGGGGGGCCCTAAGCAGGCAAATCCACTGACGTCCCCTCAAGAAACCAGCAACGGCTCCTGGACACCATGAGGGATGGCTGGACAGACAGAAGGACGGACAGATGGATGGATGGATGACCCCCAGGATGCCGGCCCCACATCCTGCCAAGCAGCCACAGCCCCACAGGACCCCAGAGGACTCAGGCCAAGGCAGGGGGAGCTCAGCCAGCTCCAGCAATCCACAGAATCCCAGCCGAGGGGGAGGGAAAACCGGGAATCCAGCCAGGAGAGCGATCTCCTCCTCACCATCCAGCTGGGAGCAGGAAGACCCCCGAGCATCAGGCACACACAGAGGGAAACTGAGGCACACACAAGGGGGGCAGATGTGGGTGCTGCCTCCCCCCCGGGGGTAGATTCGGGGGGGTCTTCGGTTTTCCTGGCACGGATGCTCCGTGCCTCAGTTTCCCCGTGTTTTTCAGGGAAGGGTTGGATTCGCCGGGTCCCACCAGCACAGGCCAAACCAGCTCCCCCAGCGGGAGCCCAGGGGAGCGGCCGGAGCCCACGGGAGCGGCCGGACACGGGCAGCAGAAGGAGTTTCCTAATCTCGGGAAGGCTGATAAACACCCGTGCTTCCAGCTCGCCTTCACCTGGCCAGGGGAGGGGCGAGCAAACAAACCTTTGCAAGGGACACGAAAAACACGGTGGGGTTGGAATGGGGAAGGAGGGGGGGCGTGCCGTGCCAGCCTGGCCCCCCGCCAGCGCCCGGCCGGGAAGCGGCTCCACACCCCACCGGAAGGCTGGGAATGCCAGCGGCATGAATCCATGCAAGAGCATCCCTCTTGTCCCGTTGTCATCCCTCGCAGCGAGGGCACGGGGTGAGCCCCCCCAAAAAAGCACGGACACCCCCCCTCCCCGCAGACCGTATCAGGGATGACGGTGGCAGGAAACGTCCCTTTCCTGTCCCCACCCTGCACCTGAGAGCAGAGGGCAGGAGAACCTTCATCCGGCACCGGGGTGACGGGGGAGTGGCGGCACACCCACGGGGCTGCGGGTCCGAAAGGGGAGGGATGGGGGCGCTCAGGGGGCACTCCCGCATCGGTGCCACCTCGCCACACCCGCCTAAAACGGCTCTGACACCCTAGTTTGGGGGCAACACCCCCGTGGAACGAGAGAACCCCACGCTATTCCAACCCCCGCCACCACGGGGACGGGCAGCAAAGGGCTCCCAGGGGGATAGGGGTGCAAATTCCCGGCGGGATCCCGGCTCTGAAGCCTTTCCCCCACAGCCGGCGGAGCCTCCACACCCCACCCGGATCACGCCAGGACTCGCACGGGCCACGTGGCACAGGTGGAGGGATCGCAGGCCCCCCAAAATCCCGCCCCGAGCCACTCGGGGAGACACGAGCCGATCTGCCCCGGTGCCAGCCCGGACCCCCAGCTCGGTGCCCCCCGGCAGCTGCTCCCGTGGCACCGGAGCAGGGAGAACCCGGCCCTGGGTGGGAGTCAGTGTGTCCCCCGTGGGGGAGGAGGGGTCCTGCACCCCACCAGCTGCTCCGCAGGGAACAGCTTCACTCCCTCCCAGGACAGGAGCAACAACAACCCATCCCACGGCGGGGCCGCCGGCCCAAAATGCATCTCTGGAATGCGGAGCAGCACATGTCTCCCGTCCAAGCAGCTGCTGCCAGTCCCTTCTCCATGGAAAAAAAGAAAAGGAGCCCTCCGGGTATCCCAAGGACCCCCATGGAGCCGGGAGTTCCGCGGGAGGGTGATCCAGCAAAAAACCTGTGCCCTTGAGCAGGAAAATCCCAGCCCAACCCCTGCGGAGGAGCGCTATCCCCGGCAGGGATCTCTGGCCAGGAGGGATGGGGGACAGGGATGCTGGAGGTGGGGGACTGGCAGGGCGGGGGGGCAGCGGGGGGACACGGCGGGTGACAGCGGTGGGATCGCACGGGGAATGCTCCGGCTGAAAAGGGCTTTTGTTGGGGCTTTGCCTGGCAGCAGGAACCACAGTCCAACAGGTTCCCCGGGAACGGGAATGGGGCCTCCTTGCCAGGAGCGGCTGGAGCCGAGGGGGGACACGAGGGACTTCGCAACCGCCCCGGGGAGGGTCGGTGCCGGCCGGGACCCCTCCGGTGGGAGGGGATTCCATCTCCCGGGGTGGCTGTCGGGCTCCCAGCCCAGCAGGGGTGACACGGGGTGTCCCCGCTGTGCTGCCAGACCCCCCTTCCCCGTGTCACTGGGACCCAGGGAATAATGGGGGGGGGGGGGGGGTTCCCCCTCCCTTTCGGGGGGGTGCCCCCTCCCTTTTGGGGTGCTGAGCGGCGCCCGCCGTGCCCGCAGGCCTGTGCCCACCGCTACACCAAGGTGCTGTGGTCGGGCAGCGAGGACCAGCGGCGCATGGTGGGCCGGTGCTACGTGCGGGGCAACGACCTGCAGCTGGACCTGAGCGACGAGTGGCAGACGTACCACCACGAGATGTGCAACGCCAACACCGACAGCGACGAGACCGGCATGTGCCAGATGGGCACCAGCGCCGGCTTCACCGCCAACATCATCTACTTCGGCGCGCCCGGCGCCTACAACTGGCAGGGTGAGGGTGGCTGGGGAGGGCAGAGGTGGTGCCCCCTCCCCGGGGTGCCCAAACCTGGGGGATCCCCGTCCCTGGGATGCTCATACCCTCATACCCCCTCGTGCCCTCTGAGCACGGCGCAGGCATCCCCTTTCCTGGCGTGACTGTGCCCCCGCGTGCACCTCCTTCCCCCCGGGTCCCCGTATCCCCGTGGGCACCCCCTTGCCTGGGATGCTCATATTTCTCTGGGCACCACCGTGGGCGCTTCCTTCCCCAGTGTCTGTACCCCCACGGGCACCTCCTTCCCCATGGTGCCTGTGCCCCTATGGGACCCCCTTCCCCAGGGTACCTGCACCCCCACGGACACCCTGTGCACACGGATGTGTTTGCACATGGATGTGTTTGCACATGGATGTGTTTGCACATGGATGTTTTTGCACACAGATGTGTTTGCACACACACACACACACACAC
>NW_016691915.1:0-3588 GCF_001604755.1 Lepidothrix coronata | reverse complement strand
GTGAAACAGCACTTCATTTAGCAGTCCGGACTGCTGACCAAACCTCTCTCCATCTGGTTGACTTCCTTGTACAAAACTGGTATGGATTGCTCATTTATCATTAAATTGTGCATAAAAAATGCAAATGTTCAGAGCTATCCTGGCAGTGCCTTGGATGGTGTTTGCTCATCACTTGTAATCTCTCTCCTTAGATATGTTCCAAAAGAGCATAATTTAGCACCTTCAAGTTGACCTTTGTGCTCCTAATGAGGAGAGAGAGAGAAAGACATATAGATTAAAAACATGGAAAGCGGTTACATAAAAATAGGATGAAAGGAAAAACTCTGCAGAGCACAAGAGAGCATTGATTTAGAGCACATGACAATATAAAGCAATGCAAACAAATAGTTCAGGTAGAGAAAGGATGGCTAGTAAATGTGCCAAATACAGAACACATGAAAAGAAATTGTAAGAGTAGAAAACAAGGATCTTTATCAGAAAATTATGAACAGACTGAAAATTATGAACAGAAAATTATGATAGACTTTGAAAAAGTGTTCCAGTATTTAATAAACTGTATTAAAGCTATTGAGAGCATTAACTTTTTAATTAGTAATTTTCAACATCGAGTTTATTGACTGAGATATTCTTTGTTGGGAAGGGATGTGTTCACAGAAGTAAAAAAACCAGAATGAAAAGCGTGAGTGCTGATTATAGTAGAGTGTTATTGAAGTAACAAGTAAAAAATAAACTACTAATATTTGCAAACTGTTTGAGACTGTAATTTTAGAAATGTTTTTGAAGCCCAAATTATTATTCTGAGCATTATTAAAGGATTTTTTATTTTGGATGATTACTTATAATTATTTTGTTTAGTTATGAAGCTTCACAGTTTCTTCAGACAACTATAGTCTCGTATGTGTTTCTGTCTGCTGTCTGTATTTTTGTCTCAGTCTAAAGTTTAAGAGCACCTTTACAACCCTGTGGGCTCTGCACTTACTGTTCAGTATGGGTAACAATGGGAAAAGCTGTCATCTCCTGAGCTTTGCTTTGCTGTTTTATGAATGTATTATATTGATCCCAAAATGGCAGTGACATTTTTGGAGAAACCTCGTTTTAGAACTTGAAAACTGAAGGAAGTACAGTTTTTAAAAAGCCCTGTGAACCTCTTTTCACAGCTGTTTTTTCCCTAACTCAGTGTATATCCTAATATTGTTCATTCTCATGGCCATCTTTTTCATATTTCCTTGATTACATAGGACTTATTGACCTATTTTAACTGTATCAGGATTATTTTTCAGATATTTTTGTTGGGCTAATTTAGCAGGTTTGAAAAAAGAAATTCCAATAAAGTGGTGGGTGGAAAACAACTGGAATGGCCTTACAGAGGATTAGGCTGGAATATTTGAGTTTCACTTCATTAATTTTTTAAATTAACATTTGTAGATTCACAGTTCTTTTCAATCACAGCTCAGGTATTTCCAGTGTCCTTGGAACTATTTTTCATAGTCTTTGAAAGTCATGTTTAATTTAAAAATATTTCTTTCTCCTACTTCATATTTTTGCTGTAAAGATTCTAATAATTTATTGTTTACAGGCATGCTAAATCTGAAGTGAATAGCACAGCTACTATACTTGTCTTGATTGTTTTTTCTTTTGTGTTTAGTGGAAACCTGGACAAACAAACAGCATTGGGTAATACAGTTCTACACTACTGCAGTATGTATAACAAGCCAGAGTGTTTGAAATTGCTTTTGAGGGGAAAGCCAACTATTGATTTAGGTAAGTTCATTATTTAAAACTAGGAAATAAAAATTTCCTAAAATTTCTTTTCATTACTTTAACCACCTTTATTTATGTCCCTGTGGTAAGTAAGCTTTTAAAACAAAACTGTGTCAAAAGAATGAGGACCTTGTCACCAACAAGCCTAAAAGAAACATTCAGTTAAGAAATGGAACTTAAATTCTTACAATATAATAGTGAGAAAGGTTTCTAATACAAAATACTAATGGTAAACTCTAATTTTTCTGCAGAGCTCTATTTCTGATCCATTGTAAATTGCCTGGAATTTAGGTTTATTGTTTGTATTGTAAAATTAATCTAGAACTTGTATGTTATAATGCTTCAAGTGGCTGCTCATGTTAATTCCACTCATATATCTGTGGGTTTTGTGT
Source organism: Lepidothrix coronata (assembly GCF_001604755.1). Lineage (NCBI taxonomy): Eukaryota > Metazoa > Chordata > Aves > Passeriformes > Pipridae > Lepidothrix > Lepidothrix coronata. Next base: position 1,435 of record NW_016691915.1, on the reverse strand, counting down.
ATACAACAGTTAATTCTTCTGTTAACATCAATGACAGCTGGCACTGTGATTTCACCCAGCACGTCCCAGCCACCACTGTTGCTGTTTAGGGAAGGGATCAGCTTTCTTAGCTGCCTTTCTGCTTCTCTTTGCCATCTGCATTTGTGAGACAGGTATAACACTTGCTGTACCTGTATTAGTCCATTTTTCATCGTGGGTTACCAAAAGTTTAATTAGGAAAAGAATCTCTGCTCACACCTAGGATAATCTCCTGTTTTCTACTTGCTCTCCTTTCCCTACCATATTTTGTGAGTTAGGAAGGCATTCCATAAATCCAGCTTGTTAGGCTCAGGATTTAAGTGTCATCAGCATGTCTATAAAACATTTGCATTCAGTCAGTTAATGGTATAGAAGAAGAGTTTTTTCAGCAGTTGATGCAAACTGGGGAGTATGAAATTTGGTTTCTCCCATTTTCTTCATCGTTATTATTTTTCTCCACTTCCTCATAAAAAACTGTTACGTAGCTTAGTGTCAGAAGTTGTTGGTTTCCTTGGCCGCCATATACATCCTTAGAATATGTTTCAATATTATCATAAGTCAAAGAATGTAATGTGACCTTTTTTTGGTAGTTATAATGAGAAAGGTACGTGAACAAGTCAAAGCAAGTTTATTGGTCCTTCCATTGAACGCTCTCCTACGTAGGTGCCAGAAGAGTGTTCACACCTTTCTGGTGTTTTGTTTTTTGGGGGGGAGAGAGGGGGGAGAGGGTGTTGCGTTCTTCGTGTTGTTTTTTTGAACTGTATATTGTCTTTAGACCTTTAAACATCAGGTGTATACTCAAGAGCTGAATGTTTGGAATTTATGTAGTCCCTTAAGCTGTCTGTATGTTAACTTCATCTAGGAAGTACTGGATTTTCATTCCTTTTCATATTAAACCCATGAACGGTCTCAGAGAGATCTTTCCATAAGGAAATCCTTCTTCTAGGGATGTTAATTCTTTCAGTCATAGGCCTTTCTAGATGACTGCTTTGTTAGGATTCCTGACTAGAATTCTCTGTGTAATATTTCACATAGACATATGTGCTTATGAGACCTCAGTCTGACATCACAGAAATGTTTTACAGTCTGCATGTGCGGTAGACCACTCTCTGTTCCAGCTCCATGGCATTTGCTGATGGACATTTTACCTAAGTTTATCCACATAAGATTCAAACATGGGGTTTACTTTTGATTCTTGAGACTTCCTAGCATCTAGCAAGGATTCCATTAGATACTGTGCCAGAGGACCTTCCAGAGGGCTCAGATATTGCTTTTTTTCTGATTGGATGCTATTTTAAATTGTAAACCATTTTATAGCCTTTATAAAGACAAATTAGCTAGAAAGTTTTAAATTTATTCTTGTTCAAATGTCTTCAAATTAAGGCTTCAAACCTCTAAATATTAATCAAAGTAAAAC
>NW_016691914.1:0-3588 GCF_001604755.1 Lepidothrix coronata | reverse complement strand
CCAGAAATGCATGTGCATGCTTTGAAATCAAGCCAATAAACCACCAAACCAGTGATGATCAGTCAGTGGTCACCCAGAAAGGACTATCTTGGTTTGAAACTGCTCCCCGGAACAGTAACGCCATTTAAAGGTCAGATTTTGTTTTTTTTCCAATGGAGTAATATGCCAATATAAACATGATTTAGTATTTCAGCCTATACTGATTTAAGTGAAATCACCTATGCAGATAAAGATCTATCTGTTCATTACCTGATGTCTACACTGTAGGTGTGACACATACACTATAAGGGTACAGACTAAATGAAAGGGCCAACACCGGAGCCTGCAACGAAAAAACGAATTGCTGTGTGTATCCTTCAAGGATTTTATAACAATAATTTCCAGTGCAGACTATGATCTCTAACCATTAGTAGAACATATAGACAGCTGCTGTCTGAAGTAACCTCTCCCTTCTGTCCTTGGCCAATTGAGAAGCAGAAGCAGGAAGAGTCCTGACCTTTCCTAGCAAACTTCCCTGTGCTTTCTCTCCCCAGGGTTAAACTGACAGCACTTACTTTTGGCTGTACCTTCAGACAACTTTGGGGATTTGTGTTAAGGTACTGGAGCTTACATTTGCTCAGTCCACTGGGGATCTGAGCACGTAGCACCACTGTATCTATATGTAACTTGTTAAGCTCTGCATGTTATGCTGCTGCTATCAGCCTATTCACAAAACCAAAACCAAATGTGGTAACTTTGGAGGACCTCTGTTGCTATTACTGTGTTTGAGTCTTCTCTATCTTACCTCATGGGTACTGCCTTCTGCCATTTTCTTTTTTTTTTTTTTTTTTTAATTATCTTTTAGGCTATTAGTTGCACACACACACAAAAAAAGTCAAAATCTCTCCACCTCTAGCTTTTGATATCTTTTAGGCATCATTTGCAAGTATTGCTTTTTCTGGAGTCACAGAGAAAAGAAATTAATTTCTGAGGCAGACAGCATCTTCAGTTGTTCATTTCTGTGCTAGCCATCTAAGACAACCCACACTTCACTGGAGGATTGCCTCACTCTGCTTCAGCACAACCATGAGGTTATCTCACACCACAGCAGGGGAAGAGAGAAAAGAAGGCAGGTGCCTTTGCACTAATGAAGACCAGGCACATTTCCACCACCTGCTGACAGTGCTGAGGACCTATCTTTCAGCAAGAAGGATAAAAAGAAGAGCTAAGCACACCAGCTCCTCAAATGTTCCAAGGATTCCCAAAGCAACTGCCCATTTAGGTCCTTAATTTTATGGTAAAACACTTCTAAAACCTTAGCTCAGCTTTCAGATCATTAATTTATCCTTAACAGAACTGCTTTTGGTCAATTAGACTATTTAGAGTTTACTTTTCACCTTGAGCCAAGTCGAGCATTTAAGTATGACTAAGAAAAAAACCCCAAACATTTCAAAATAAGGCATTTCAATGCATGTAAGAAAACTCCTGCCTGTGTGCAAAGGCTTAACCAACTTCTAAAAAGATTTAGCATCGATGACTAAACCTGTGGCAACAGAGCCATTTACAGAAGTAGAGTCACACAGTTTTAGTTTTTATTAAATTTGCAGTAAGGGACAAGAAATGACAATAGTGGTTCACAGAAACAAGAGAAATGCTAAGGAAAGAAATTGCACTGAGATTAATAATTTCAAATATATGTGGAGCATTTGAGAGAAGAAGGGCAGTATAAAAATAGGTCAAACCCTTTTGATAGGCTCTCATTTCTTCACAACATTCCAAGTCGCGTTGCCTGAATTGGTAAGGTGAATCAGAAGAATTTCTGCACAAACTGTACAGAAATCTACTCTTTTGCAGAAAGCTAGCAAAACATTTATGCACAAAATAAGCTCCAGTTTAAGTAAAAAACGGCATTTTGTACACACAAAGTCAAACAACTCATGATTCAAGCCTTAAAAAATAAGAATAAAGTTTGCAGCCCAGTGGATTAAAAATTATTTTGTATATTGCTTTGGTTTTGGGGTTGTGTGTGTTTGTTTGTTTTAAAGAAAAAGACTGATTTTCAAATAAACAATAACTTCTGCAAAACCTCAAAAAAAGCATGTCATTATAAAATTCTACGAGTTCAAAACACAGGCTTGTGTGTCATTCAGATCACGGTGGTTCTTGTCAGGAGAGTAAATTTCTTTCAAAATGAAACACTCCTAAGAAATAATTCAGTTGGAGAGAAGTTAGATTATTTCTTGTCAGTGGATTTCTGAGTTAAAAAGTTATAAAGGTCATCTTTTTTTTTCATATTTTATTGGAGTAAAATATTGATTTCTGCATGTCCTCAACAACAGCATCCCTAGTACACCGAACAGCCCAACAATGCTGCATAATCCCCATCAGAAACAATTATTTCAGGGTGTTTTCTCCATGGTTGCTTGTGAAAGAAGACAAGGAAAACAGACAAGCCTAAACTGTTGTGATACATGGTTATCAGAGAAAAGTTAATTAGCTTCAGCTTTAAAATGCACTCCTCCTCTTCAAATGCACAAATACAGATCTGCCTGCTTCTCAGAGAGCTGTCAGGAAAAGCACAAACCTCTTCCTTCCATAAAATACAAATGTGCATCTATGTGATACCACTGCTGTTCACATACTGCTAGCAAGCAGAACTAACATGCCCTATGTAAACCGTTAACCCCTAGATAAACCCCCAAAGTCTACCATCCATTTCCAATTAATGCCAAAATTCTGGAGGAAAATGGCTGTGCTTTTTCACTTCAGTAAAGCAATTATGTCTGTGGCAAGACAAACTGGAAAAAGGAGATTAATACTTGTGGGAAGAATGACAAAGTGACCCTTTTAGCAGATAAGGAAAAGGCTGTGGATGTCAACTACCTCAACTCTCATGAAGTCTTTGACACCATTTCACAGCATTCTCCGGGAGAAACTGGCTTCCCATGGTGTGGACGGGTGCACTCTTCACTGGGTAGAAAACTGGGGCTGAACAGCTGGGCCCAGAGAGTGGTGGTAGAAGCAGTTAAATCCAGCTGGAGCCTGGTCACTAGTGGTGTTCCTCAGGGTTCAGTATTGAGCCCAGCCCTGTTTAACATCTTCATCAACGACCAGGGCAAGGGGATCGAGTGCACCCTAAGCAAGTTTGCAGGTCACAGCACGTTGGGTGGAAGTGTTGATCTGCTGCAGGGTACGAAGGCTTTGCAGAGGGATCTGGACAGGCTGATTAGTGGGCTGAGGTCAGCTTTATGAGGTGCAATAAGGAGAAGTGCTGAGTCCTGCTCTTGGGTCAAAACAACTCCAAGCAGCGCTACAGGCTGGGAGAAGAGTGGCTGGAAAGCTGCTTGGCAGAAAAGGACCTGAGTGTTCAGGTGGCTGAACAGGAGCCAGCAGTGTGCACAGGTGGCAAAGAAGGCCAATGGCATCCTGGATTGTATAGGAAATAGTGTGGCCAGTAGGACCATGAAAGTGATCATCCCCCTGTACTCAGCACAGGTGAGGCTGCACCTCGAATCACTTGTATTTAATGATGAAACAAAATTATCATGCCTAAGTTACCACTTGTGTTCAGTTTGAGCCTCTCACTACAAAAAAGACACTGAGGTGCTG
>NW_016691913.1:0-3592 GCF_001604755.1 Lepidothrix coronata | reverse complement strand
TAAGAGACAGCTACAGCTGCAACATCTTAGAAAGTGTCAAAGACTCCTGAAGTATCCTGTGACTCACAGTATTACATCATCCAGTATGAAACTTGCTGCCCCAGGGGAGGTATGGGAGGCCTTCCCATTTGAACCTGAGCACATGTAACTCTGAGTTTTGGGGCTTCCCAGGGCTTCCACCACTACCTTGACAGTTCCAGACTGCAACCACCACTTGGACAGGTCTTCAAACACCACTTCGACCAATGAACATTGAAATTGCAACAACCAAGTCTTATCGTTGGATCCAATGGGTGTGTTGTGGATCCTTCCAGTTACCTGGGGGGTCTGCAGCCCTGCTCCAACTGCCTGTACCAGCACCACAGCCTCACTCCAGCACCACACAAGTGTCTGCCAGTATCAAATCCCAGCTATCTGCTGTTTCCTGCCAGCGCTGACTCTCCAACCATTTCTGCCTGTTTTCCGGGTGTGGGGGAGGGGAACCATGTGGAAGAGTGGCCATCTTGTCTCTGTGCTGTGGCCACATGTGTTTTTTCCAGGTGGGGGAGGCCGGCTGCCATCTCGATTTGGTCTGGTGGGCAGGGCTTGGGGAGTTTCTCCTTATTGGTTGGCTTAACCCAGTTTTATCAATATTGTTATTAGCATTTCTTCTTGGTAAAGAGTTATTTTTTCACTTACATCCAGGTTTGGTCTCTCTCTCTCTGTACTGGAGAAACCAGGAGTATTGAATCCGAGGGAAGAAACTTCTATCTGAAGTTTCCAAATTACCTCAAACTGAGACAGTCAGTGAAGGTTATCTTCACTGCAAATTGTAGTGGTGCATTTCTTTGGTGATACAGTCATGAAGCTTTGGAAATACCTGAAATTCCTGTTTCACTGGAAGTTCACTGACAGGGTACCAAAGTGTCATTGTAACCTACATATGAGAGGCACTCTGTCCCATGAGCACCATGAAACCTTGCAGTCCCCGGATTTGGCTTTTTTCATGTACCTACCATAAGAATTAGCTTGCCAAGAAAGTGCTTATCAGTCTTACATTAAAGGTTAATGGTGTTGTGAGATAATTGAATAAGAGCATTACCAACACTATTACCAAAAGCTATGCATCTTCCTGTAAAATCTAGTGTGTCCTAAAATCCTTTCCTGATGTTCCTGTTTGTCAATAAGTTAAGTACATGCTGAATTAGGAATATATTTTCTACATACTTCTCTCATTTTTGTCATTTGCATGCCTAAATCCATGTTCAATGCACTGTTAATTCACCCCATACTATTCCCATGGAACATAATTTGTATGCTCATAAAATATCAGTGTAATATCTAGAGATGAAATCCAATGGAAACAGTTTACTGTGAAATCCAGTCTTTGTTCCCTCATTTTTCCACTTCATTGACTGTTGCTTTTTTCCAAGTACTCCTAGCACAACTCTTCATTATGTTGCATTATTACTTTATTTGGGAAATACACTAAATTTTTTTTTTATACAATCTAATTTCCCATAATTGTTGGAATGATGTTAAGATAGTTTTCAGGAGAGAAAATACTAATCAATTTTATTTCAAAAACACAGTGAAATTCCACGTAAATTGGTGCCAGAGTGCAAATGCTTCTCAACTGGGAATGGAGAGGGAGGGAAGGGAAATATATGCCAAATCTCAATTTAATAGAAAGGATGTGAAATACATTTTATTTGAATCAAATGCTATTTAGCAACTTAAGCATCTGGAGCACATCTGATAACCTGGGTAAAATGTATTGATTTCTCTATTGATTTTTCTAATATACCTTCTCTGTGAGGGAGCTATAACTGAAAGTAGCAAGTGACTCAGCTAATGGTAGCTCTAAGTAGTTTGCAGATGTTCAAGTACGCAAGATGGGTCATCACTAAATATCAGCATGTGAAAGGTCCTCATCTTCCACTTGGAGGCAGTGCATGGTATTGGTGTCTTTCTCTCTTGGCTTGCAATATTTGAATTTTTTTTCCATATGAAACTTCTTATGCATTTTTCCATTGCTATGAACAAGTGGTTTTGTTCATAAACTAGATGTATATACGGATTGAGATACTGTATAGCCTTTAAACTACTATACATTAACTTTAACCTTAGGATCAGGAATACAGAACCTTTTTCTGCAGTTCCAAAGCTGATTCATAAGTTGAAATAATACACAGGAGAATATAAAATACCTGTGGATTTATGGTCAATTTATTTCCAGGAATAGCTCTAAAACTCTGTAATGTTTGCCACTCTCTCTGAGCAGTTTTATATCAACAAAGGATAGAAGGAAATTCCCTCACTCTTGAAACACTAGAACTTCTGCCACTGCATTTAATGAGACCAGAATTTCCTGTGCACAAACAAAATTTGCCACTGAACTCACAGCACATTTTACTTTCATAGAATATGCTGAGTTGGAAGGGACTCATCAGGATCATTGAGTCCAACTCCTGGCCCTGTGTAGGACACTCCAAGAATCACACCATGTGACTAAGAGTGTTGTCCAAATGCTCAAGCAGTATCTTGTACTGTTGGATTTCGCATTACAGCATGCTTTCTTAAATTTACAGTATTGTCACCAAGTACAGCTCAGAAGCAGAAGAATTAAAAAAAAAAAGCTTAAAAAAAGGCAACCTTGAGTTACACTTACCATTATAAATATTTGCACACAGCAAGTAATACTTGAAATATACATTTAGCAGCAGGAACTCAGACTTTAAATTTCAACTCTAAAGGTCCAAGAATAGAGTCTGTAATGAAGAGTATTCAGGGCCCTCATAGTCCTTTAACCAGCTGTTCACAGGATTTTCTGCATGCCCTAAATGTGAAGAGGAGGATGATATTGCTCCTCAGATGGTAAGCGCCATGAAGGAAGGGGAACAGCTGGGCCAAATAGGTAAGAGGCTGCACTATGAGAACATTTTGCTACTCTTTGTGCAGATGCATCATAAAATAAGGGATCATCCCTCCCCTGCAAGCATTATACTTACTCCTAGTTTCTCTAATAGACTTTATTCAGACATCGATTATTGCAACAAACAGAGTGGAGAGAAACAGCCCAAATTACACCACCTTTAACACTCTGAATTATGGCCAAGGCTTCCAGATGAAATACTCATAGGGTGGCACAGACCTGATTCACCTCGAGACGCCTCCAATTCCAGAAGTAAAAATTTACCCTGAGATTTATTCTGGTTTCTCTGGATTTTTAGCCTATCAGAGGCAATTCCTGACCTCTGGCACCATGTTAAAAGAAACGTTGCACCCAAGGACTCTAAAAGATATACCCCGAGAATACACAGTTTGAAAAACAAACAAACAAAAAAAACCCCAAACCCACATATTTTGAAAAAAGTAAAGTAGACAAAGAAGAGGAATTCGGCCTGCTGCCCCGAACCTCCCGCCAAACGAAATTGCGCCTGTTGTCACCGGATCAGCTCCGCAGGGAGCGGCGCATTCCCGGGGACTGTGCGGGGACTTGCTCTGCGCCGCAAGGGCAGCTGCGGCACCAGCGGCCACCCCGCTCCGCCACCCCGCGCATCTCCTCCGCTCCTGAAGGTCCGGTGTTATTCTACGCAAAACAAAACCCAAA
>NW_016691912.1:0-3595 GCF_001604755.1 Lepidothrix coronata | reverse complement strand
TTACTTTTAAAATAGTTCTGCTCCTAATTTTATTATAGACAGATTTTGAAAGACAGTTTTCTACAGCACTTAAACAAAGACTTTGGTAGAAAACAACTGATAATTCTTGTGGACACTTTGCAGATAACAGCAGATCTGCTATCACGTTTTTAGTGATTTCAGTCAGTAAACTAAAAAAAAATAAGGTGACTTGTTTTTCAGAGCTATAAAACTCCTATCATGGTGTGTATGTTGAACAGTAGTTTCTGTGCTTTTCTGGTAAGATGAGCTCTTACTTGCACAGGTTTTTCTCTTGAATGGAATCTTCTCAAGCTAGAAAGCTGTGGGATTTCCTTCCTTTTCCCTGCTTTTCCCTCCTTTTCCTTCATCCATCCATAAAAGGAAGACCTATATGTTTCAGTTGAGGTGGAGGGAGGAGAAGAAGGGTATCTACATTTTTTTCTGTAGGAAGGTTAGAGTGCAATATGACAGTCTCTTACTTGAAGGTCTTTCCTCCTCTGCCTTGCAGTGGAGGTCTCTGAGAGGCCCTCAGTGGTGTATTCGATTCGTAAGGACACTATTGCATTTAATGAAGTTAGTGAGCAGAGCTGTTGGCGTTATGGCTTATGTTGAGTTTTTACCACTAGGTCTGAATATTCTCACAGAAAGGCTTTCATTAAAACTAATTTTTTTTCTAAAAAAGTAAAAAGGATAAAAAGGTAGTTTCACCATGTTTACCTCTTTTTCTATATGTTCTTGATTTGTGCCCATTGAAGAATATTACTTAGTAAGGCATAATTTTCCTCTTTTGTTTTGAAGTTTGCTTATTTTTACAGTGTACATAGTTTCACGACATGCAAAAGTTAATTCCAAAATTCCGTATATATTTCACTATGGAGCTGTAAGGAGCAATAATTGTGTTAGGGAAGGGGCAGTACTTGTTCTGCCCTTAATGAAATTTTATGCAAACTGGGAAGTTGGAATTATAAGCTAAACTTTAACTTCAAGCTTTTGTCCTTGAAAGTTTAAAATATGTAAGCTTTCAGTTTCTCAGTGGTAATAGTTGCAGTTAACAATTAGTAATTGAAGTACCAGAAAGTTGTTCTGCTGGTACCTGTAATTTACATTTTAATTCCCATTTTTTTTAGTTATGTAAACATATAACTTGCTTTCTAATCCCCAGAAAATAGCTTTTGAACTAGTAGTTTTAGCTTTTTTTGAACTAGTAGTTATATCTGTTAGGTGGGAAGACTTACTGATTTTATGAATTTGTGGAAAATAGGCAAAGGGCCCCAAATTTGTTCTTTTCTCATCCTTAAAAGGAACAAAAAGAGGGATCTGAGGAACTGTGTCATACAGCACAATTTCAGTTTCCAGAAAAATATTGGAGCAAGTAATTGAACCAAATTGTTTGTAGGCACTGGAAGATAAATAAATTACTGTCAGCTAAACTGGATTTGTCAAAAACAGATAGTCAATTTAGTTTCCTTCTGAGGCAGAAAAACAGGGCATGAACAAGAAATAAATCAGTACACTTATATTTTGTTGTAAGTAAAGCTTTTGACAGTAACATGGTATTTCAGTATGCAAGCAAGGGGAGCATGGTCTAAAGGAAAATACAGTAAAGTGCATATAAAATTGGAGCAGCACCTGTTGTAACCATAGTTTAATATAAATGGAAAATGGAATTATAATATGAAGTGGGATTTTTATGGGATCTTTCATGTGTTCCATACTACTCTATATGCGTAATGCCTTTTTCTTAAATTTGCAGATGGCATGAAACTGAGAGAAGATTCATTTATGCAAAAGGACAAAATCAGAGTTAAAAAGAATCTTGACGAGTTGGAGACACGGTCTGAAATAAATAGAATGCAGTTTCCTAAGAACAAGTGCATGAGATGGATATATTTTCCATCTTCTTAAGGAATAAGACAAGAAGTAATAGGCATAAATTATAGCAATTAAAAGTTGGATATGGTGCTAAGAACACTGTCATTAGCTACATACAAGCTGTGAAAGCTTCATAAGTGAAGAACTTTAACAAGGTTACATATTTATCTGTCTGGAGTGTAATAAATGTGGTTTGATCTTTCTTTGTGAAGGGTGACAGGAGGAATGGACTACATGCATCTTAAATTATCTTTTAAACCTTTTCTTCTCTGTGACTTCTGGACTCTGATTTCTAGACTGTGTGACTGAAATTGGGAGTTTGAGTTAAAGCAGCATGATGACCATAGGGTCAGTAGAGTTTTGTTTCTTAAAAGCTGACGATTCTTCTGCATTCTGATTTTCAGCATTTTTATTGGTGAGATAATTTAGCTCCATGGTATATAAACTATGATTTATTGATCACTGTTTGTGGGTACATAGTATGGTGAAGCACATTTCTTTAATAGCGTATGCACTTAATTACATGAAGAAACAAAGTCTCTACTAACTGATAACAAATATAGGAAAGACATTCTGTTAATATCTTCACTGGAAAAAACCTAAATATTGGCAGGCATTGTAGGATCTTTAAGAAGAAGGTCAGACAGAGACAGAAAAAAATTGCTCTGATTTTGGAAAAACCTTATTCAGAGTTTGCATGTGTCAAAACCAATTAAGTCAGTGAGACACATGAGTAAGAAAAACATGCTTATTTTATTCTGAAACTCATAAAATAACTTTTTTTAGTAAGTTTGATAGAATATCCAGAGGTCTGAGAAGCTTGGAGAATTGCCACTGTCATCACGTCCAGAGAATCTGAGAACCTTTGATTTAACTGATTTTTAAAATGCAGGTTTTTTCTGCAGTAATATGTAAAATTTAAATTATTTTTTTTAGTAGGATTGTCACAAACCTACTGGAATGTATTTTTACCATTAGAAGATTATTTCTGACTGCTCATGGGAAAATCATACAGTCTTTAAAATTGTGGTAGAACATGCTCATGCTTCTCTTTTGACATCCGTGTGATTAATGCTTCTCTTTTGACATCCGTGTGATTATTTATGTGTTACTGAATAGCCACAGCAAGGGTTATCGTCCAGTTTCTGTCAGAGTTAGATACCTACTCATAAATGTCTGTATGTGATTCAATGATAAAAGATTGGGGTACTCAGATTTTCTTCTGGAGTTCAGGTAGGATCCAAACTGAGGTCATATGAATAGCCCTTTATATAGTCTACTGTATTGGTAAATTGATTTGCTTCACATGAACCTGTGTTCCTGAATAGCAGTATCATCTTTTCAGAAATGATGGCCTTTAAGCAATACATGGGACAGTTGCTTCAAAGGTTTCAAAAGAGAAGGAGGGGAAAAAAGAGGGTGAAAAACAACAGCAGGAAGTAAGCTGATTCTGTATGTTACTGTGGCAGACAAAACATTTAGCAAAAGAATGAGTTAATTTACTCATTTTACTCCATTTTACTGTGTAGTCAATAATTGTTAATCTGGGATGTGGGGGCCCCTGGTGGTCTAGTGGTTAGGGTGCAAGACTCTCACTGCTGCGACCCGGGTTCGATTCCCAGCCCCCTGGGCAGATGGAGCTTGTCAGCCCTGTAAGGCAATCCATCTAAGAGAAGGTCACTCTAAACAAACCTACGTCCTGGGGACCTCACTGCCACTGTCC
>NW_016691911.1:0-2500 GCF_001604755.1 Lepidothrix coronata | reverse complement strand
CCCAAAAGTGTGTTTTTAATTTTATGGAAACCCTTTGAAATTTGGCACAGTTTTCAGAAGTATGTAGGAAAAAAAAGTCTGCCAGAGGTTTGGCCTCCAACTGTGAAAACAGACACTGCCTTTTCAAACTCCTCTCCTAGATCTGCTGACCAACACCCAGAAGAGAGAATTTACATTCTTTAAGAATACGGCAGGAAAATGAAGGTCTGTATGCTCTGAATTCAACTTCTGGTAACATTTACATCTTTTGTTTTAAACTGTCAGCTGTTACACAAGGCCAGGCTCTGATACGAAAATGTTTGTTTTAAAGAAAAAGGAAAGGGAAGTTTTTTCATATGTGCTGCAGGGACGTTTTTGCTTTTTGCTTGGATGGATTACAGCAGTTAGAGAGTGGGAGGATTTAATTTACCAGCCATAGAAGTGTGCTTCAGGCAATATTAGAAATGTAATTTTTTTTTTTCTGTTCTGCAGACCCGGCTAAAAATCATATTTGGTGTGGTTATATGCCTTTTGCTTTCCTTATTACTTATGTGTATTATACTGCTTCCATCAAGAGGTAAGGCATTTCTAATCTAATGTAGTGTAAAACACAGTATGTTTAGCTACTGTGACTTATAAAGTTCACGAAAGTTCATCAAATCGTCTTTAGGATTGTCCTGTCAGAATTGTTACAGCTTTATCACTTAACAGAAATGTACTGACAGCTGAAATATCCTGAAGGTGAAATTGAAATGCCAGCAGATGTTGAAACAAGAAACTCTTTGAAGTGAAAAGCACTGAAATTAACTTTATTGTGCATGATATATAGTGTTCTTAGTCAGGACTGCAAAAATAATTCTCAGATCTCCTCATATTATGTAATTTTCTCTGTTAGGGGTTAGGAGATTCTCACAAACTGTTAGTAATTTTCTTTAGCTTGGTGAGTTTGTATTTGGTTTTAAATGGTTGTGTAATAATTACAGAAGTTCTGCATCCAATTACAAGTTAAACATTTTGTTGTAGGTGGGGTATGATAAATTATTTGTGAATATATTCAGGATTGTATTTGAAAATTAAAGTCAGCATTGTATAAAATATGGATGGATAGTTTGCTCTAGTATTATTATGCCAGCTGTATCTAAATCAACCCAGTGTGATCTGCTGAGTCCTCTGGTGAAGTCTGAAGTAAGTGAGGTTTGAAATTTTGAGCATGAGTGGCACTAACTTGATGGTAATTTCTTCTATGAGAGGGGGATTAGGGGCAATACAAGTATTTACATGGCCCTTTCACTATAGCAGATTAATTGAATGCCTCTGAAATAATTAACATTGTAATAAAAAGGTTGTATTTGACTGAGAGTATCTATTTAAAGGGGTTTATTTCTATTATTATTCTCTGTTCATGTGTGGGCAGGGTGACTGAGATAAGGAAATTGGTTTTGTATTTACAACTAAATGTTATTAAATTAACCATCTGCTTAATCTTGTGAAAGTTAAATTCTATATTTAATATGCAGGTTTTGTCTAAAGTGAAATCTCCTTCCTACCTGATATTTCTGTGAAATATGGTTATCAGGGGTTGTTTTGTTGAGAGAAGTGTTGGAGGTTTCTGAAGCACTTAGGGATGATGCTCCTGTGCAGCATGTGAACATGAGGATGGATTATACCACGGTGGTATGCAGTTCTGTGACACATAACCACCTCACAGTCATAGTTTAGACTTTGACTATCAGTGGTGGGGTGTCAGATTTTTTGGCTACCTTGAGCATGGCCAAATCTGAGTTTTCACTACTAGGTAGATGTATGGTATGGGGTCAGACTCACTCATACCAAGCCTGCATGTTAAGACAGGGAGGGCAGAATATTTTTATGAGATTTAAACAAAAAAAGAATAGTGAGGAAACAAAGAGCCTGGAGACCAAGGATCAGTTTGGCAGCCTGAAGAAGTTGCTGAAGATGATGGATGGTACTGTAGGAGGAAGTGAATTTATTTTTCCCTTCTGAAGTTATCAAATACAGCTCACTGGCCTCTTCAGTACCTGAGCAATTATGAAGAACTCTTGTCATCTCTATAGTTTCTTGGAATAGTGACTTAGTAACCAGTCATATTAAACATCATGTTTAGCTAATAAGGATAATAAAGAAATTTTCTTACTTCACATAGGATGATAAAGAAATTATCATACTTCACAGAATGCTTTTGAAGGAGCATTTTAGACAATTGTTGACACACTTTAGACAATTGTGTTGAATGCACAATTACATTGGGCGTGTCACATTATGGCTCCTTATTCTCATGTGGAACTGTGAGTGCTGCAGTTATCAGTTTGAATGCCTCAGCCTTTTTGAATTTTAGTTGTCTACTGATCAGCTGTAAATAGAAGAAATATAAATTAATTTTACAGTTAGAAATTTTGCAAGTTGAAGACAGACAGGAAATGGCTACATAGATGGAATGTTGTTTGTACATTCCACCTTTACCACTACTTAACTGAAAGGATGTGGCAATCTAGAAGGACAA
>NW_016691910.1:0-3600 GCF_001604755.1 Lepidothrix coronata | reverse complement strand
GGTGAGCTTGGGTTAAGGTTGTGATCCAACAGTAACCTGTGATGTTTTGAGGAGAAACTACAAAAACTGATAAAGCAAGGCAATTCTTTGGAGTGGCAGATGATATAATAGCCATGATACAGGTGCAGTGGTTGTAAACTGTGGTTTGAGAAATTTAGGTTGGATATCGTGGATATTTTTTACCAGGATGGCAGCATGGCACTGCCATAGGTTACATCGAAATGCTGGGAATTGTCTTTCTGAGGATTCTCAGGATTTGATTAGAGGAAACCATGACTGCTGTGAGATAATGCTGGCAACAGTCCTTGTCTGAGCAGAAGGCTGGCCAAAAGGCCTTCAGACATCCCCTCAGGCCAACATCTCAGTGGTTTTGTCATAGTCTGACATGCCCTTTGGCAATGACACCTCGCCCATTAACAACAGCAACCAGCCTAGGTGACCAGCTTAGGCAAGATGTCTCACAAACCTAAAGGGTGAGTCATCAGCAACTTTGCCAGTATGACACAATCTGAGACAGGAATGGTCTGCTCTAGCTGCCATGGCCTTAGCTTTCAGTGAAATGCAACAGTTTTCTAGAGCAAAATCAACTTACCATAGCTTGATTGGAGAGGAATGACAAAGGTCTTTGAAAAGGTCTTAATAAAGGTCTTTGAAAAACCAGAAGTAACGTGATACTTTAACAGAACATTCAGAAGAATATTTTTTTTCTGTATAGATGCATGTGTTTAAAAACAATAAACCAGAAAGATAAACCAGTTCCTCAAACTTTCAGGTCAAATACCAAAGTTCGAAGCAAGAGGGTGTGTTCAGCTGGGTTGTCTGAGATTGAGGCTATCAACAGACCTCCCTGAATTCATCCATGTTTTCCAGGCTGATCAAAGTTTATAGGACTGTTCAACAAGGGTGGGCCAGCTCAGTCCTGTTCTCTCCCTCAGGGCACTTTTGATGTCCTCTAGTTGCTCCCTGGCTTTACTAATTTCTGTTTGATCTTCCTGCTTTAGTCACCTTTGATGTTCTGTTGTTTGTTACAGAGTCTCTGGTTAGAATTAAGTCATTTTAGACAGTAAGACATCACTGTAAAGGGGAATACAGACAAATAAGTACTAAAAAGAGAACAAAACAAAAATGTGTTCTTTGCTCCAGGGAGCCAGCTTTGACTTAAAATAGCAGTGAAATTAGCGGTCTTGATTTGTAACTCAGGTTATTGTATAATGACCAAAATTTCATGTTTGCAGTCTATGCTCTTTTCC
This sequence comes from Lepidothrix coronata, assembly GCF_001604755.1. Taxonomy (NCBI): domain Eukaryota; kingdom Metazoa; phylum Chordata; class Aves; order Passeriformes; family Pipridae; genus Lepidothrix; species Lepidothrix coronata. The sequence continues at coordinate 2,350 of NW_016691910.1, read as the reverse complement.
TGTTGGCTCTTGAATTTTAGAATGACTTGTCAGAGAGCAAGACATCCATTCCAGATGCGAGGCTTAGATAAGAATAAACAAAACAGAGCCTGTTCTAAGAAACAAATGGAGAAAAAACCCCAATACTAAAAGCTGTAGCGATATAAGTACCTTTTGCATGCAGATCAATGTAACGTACAATTCTCTTCAGTTTCACAGACAGTAATTATATTCTCAATGATCCTTGCTGTACATGCTCCACTGCCCTCCACTCCTCAGTCCTGTGCTCATCCACAAAATGGACATTTGGCTGGTTTGGTCTCCTTTCTTTCTTTTTCCATAACCTGAAGAAAGCATAATTTATTCCCATCCAGTTCTGACTGAAAATGATGATATCTTTAAAATATGGCTGGTTTACATGAATTAAGGCTCTACTATTTATACTTATCGTAATTTGAAACTTAATTAGGTGGAAGAATTTTAGAAGATTAGCAAATTTTATATTTTTTCCTGCTGATTTTTCTGGTTTTGTTTTTCTTTCACTGTCAGTTCTCATTCTGTTCTTCTCACTGTCTCATTTTTCTAACAGAACAGCAACATCTAAAAAAAACCTCTCAGGGACTAATGAGGGTAAAAGAGAAAGATTTTTTTTCTAATTAATTTTTTGTTTTATTGAAAAAGCAAATATTTGAAAAATCTAGTGAAATTAAGATGTCTCATTTTATGGAGAAACAGACAAGAACAGACTTGTATCTATTAGGACAAGTACAAGAACAGACAAGTATCTATTAGGAAGCTGGCAGGTGACTGGCATTTTAGTACAAAATACTAGCCCTTAAAATTTAAAAAAACCACAAAACCTCTGTATCATTTGTAACATCAACATGAAGAACATCCTTCTGGTATTTTAGTTTGTAACTTTTTCAGAGGCACCAGAAGTAAAAGGACACAGTCGTTAATTCTCCATTTTAAACCTTCTTTTTCACCCTTCTTAATGCTTTTCTGCCCTTTCTCACCAAGGCACAAAGTTTTTAGGTCTTAGATTAAAAAACTGAGAACATTAGAAGGTGCTTGAGTGATGCCGAATTCCATTTCTATTTTTGAGTCACACTGTTTATTTTAATTGACTGTTAGAAATTTGTGGCACAGAAGCAGAAGGGTTACTCCTTTGTGTGAGCACTGGGGCCTGCAGTGGTTAAGAGGCTCAGAGCAGAGAGCTGGAGTTACTTCTCAGAGAGGGTTCAAGGAACCTCCTATGACAAAGTAAGCAAGGACTAAGCAAGGGCTAAATCAGCGACTAAGAATGTTGTTGGTTAGCTTGGAAATAAGGACATGCTTACAAGGTACACATGAGAACACCTGTACAATCCTTTCTCTTCTAGCTGTTCTGAGCCTGGAGCTCTGCTCTGAGCTCTTGAGCTCTGCTTAAAAAATAAAACTCCTACTATTGTTCAAAACATTTTTCTGTATTTAAAATATTTTTAGGCTTCTTTGGGAGGACAACACCTAGGCAGATCTGCTTCCAAGCCAGCTTAGAACCTTGCCACAGTCATATTTTGCAGTCATGCTTGTTAAAGTCATAGTTTCTTTTGACTGCAGTGAGATTTGAAGGGAGTGCACTTGGAACATTTAGAACAGATCATTTAATAGATGAATATTACAGTGTTATAGGTAGCATATATATAAAATATACATATATATTCTTATTTTACCATTTTTATTTTACCTTTTATCTATGTTTTATCTAAATTTATAATTTTTATTTTACCTTTTATCTATGGATTTGTTTGTAATCAGCATTTAACTGTATATCAGATTCCTTAGGAAACAGTGGGTGAATTCAAATTGGAATTTGAAAAATCAAGGTTCATCCAGGATTTTCAAAGTAAAGCATATAAGAACAATTATTTTCCAAGGTGTTGAGCACCCCTGTTCAGACAGCTGCTGATCATGTGCGGACAAGATGCACCATGGGATGGTTTTCATGATCCCTATCTACAGATGAGATCACCTGCCATGCAATGCTAGGAGCCTCACCTGAATCAGCAAGTCCAATGAGAGATGCAACCTTTGCCATGAATATTGCTATCGCTTCTTGCTTATTTACCCACCTACCTTGAAAGATTCTCTTTTTATGCCAGTCAGTTTAAAATGGCTTAAAATTATAGTCATGTAAACTTAGCAGTTAGCTGATAATGCAGTATCTGTTTCTAGATCACTCCCTTCTCTTTCCTGGAATAAATTATTCTTCCAGACAGTGTATTCCATCCAGACCCACCTCCTGGGATGGAAACCCAGCTGAAATAATCTTCAGAAATTGTCCTCAAATTTATTCTGGTAAACGTAGATGGTGCAAATGAGAAAGAGTGCA
>NW_016691909.1:0-3605 GCF_001604755.1 Lepidothrix coronata | reverse complement strand
GGAGTAGGAAAAGGGAAGGGAATCAAGCCAATGGAAAGTTTCAATCTCCAGACATTAACTTTTAACAAGGAACTCCCAAGGCTGCCTCCAAGTACACTAGGTAGGGAAAATCTTCCAACAAGGGGCACAAGAAATCTTCCAACAAGGGGCACTGGAAGAAGAAGACGTATATGCTCACAAACCTCCCCAGGCACAGAGATTGCTCCAGCTGAGGGGTGATGGCCCTTCGTGCCCACCAGCAGAGAGCAGTTTCAGGTGAACTCTCTCATTTTGCTCTTCTGTTACTGGGGGTTTTTTATAGCAAATCCATACTCAGCATGGATTTAAAGCTCTATAAATTCAAAATTAATCAGGGGTACTACAACTTTCAGACTCACATCTCTAAGCTGAAGAGGAAGGTTTGTGCATGCTGGAGGGAATGCCCTTGACCTACAGCTGTAGGCAATTGCAAATTTCTTGACATAAGGCCTAACCTAAACAGGATGGGCTCCCTGGGCAGTGTCTGAACATGCACAGCAAGACTTTCAGGTTTAATTCATTGCACAATGAGATCAGATTGATTATACCTGGACTCACTCTGCATACAGCTGTTACTGTATCCATTTTGCAAGGCTTTCAAACCAGGGTACAAACCAGACCTTCCCCTTTGGCACTCACTGCCACGGTGTGCTTACAGAGCCAGCCATATTCTTAATTTTGCTTTCTTAAAAAATACAACCTCATTTTAGCTTCTGTTAAAAGTTTGTCTCCCCATTCTCCAGTTATCTTAGTAGCCTTTTTCTCTGACCTCAGCATGGGTAGTTAGACATCGCATTTTTTAAATTCAGGTTTAAAAAGAGATATATTTTAAACCACTAAACTTCATTAGCTAAGTTGCCCCCATAGAATTATTGTCCAAGATTCTCAAGGTGTGTGTATGTCTGCTAATACCAACATATGCTTTTATACATTTTGTCAGAAGTTGATGTCATCATTACTATCAGTAGAGTTTAGATATTTTTGGCTTTCAAGACAAAAAGATCCCTTAAATACCATCTTTTGAACGCCTGTGACACAACCCATTTCATTCATTTTAAACCTGCATTTCTTTCAACTGATCAGAAAGATCTGTTGAATAAACCTGTGACAGAAAGTCAGAAGGCTTTTAGGAATTTCACTGTCTGAAGGGCAAGGACAAGCACCAGCATGCCTGCTTTTGACTTCTGTTTGTCCTTCACCATAAAATGTTAGTTCTTATCTAATGGTTAAAAACCTTTCATGTTAAAGTCATGCCCACAAGAAGGACTGTTTGAATCTCTGTGTACCTTATTGCTGACGTACTGTGATCTTTAGTTACCTTAAAAGTTTAATTCTGATTGTTGGTTCATTTTTAGCGGTTTCAAGAACTTCTCTTTATAGATATCCTTAAGCATTATTAAGAGATTCAGCTGGAGAGGACCTTCATTCTTGATGCCTTTAAGGGACAAATGTAAGTTCAGCTTTATTGTCAAAATTAGAGAGCTCAAAAGTTGTCTTTATTGGAGAGACAGAATGTGAGGCACAGGAAATGAAAAATCAACAAGTATTAGAGCTTATCAAATGACACACATTTTGGCTCACACACACAGAAATTAACACTTTTCTCCTTGAAAAGTTTATGTTCTGGGGCAGAGGGGCATGGGAAAAAATAACCAAAATTTGAAGAACAACATTTCAATCCATTTCCTTTTCTTGTCTACTCAAACGTTTTGTTCTGCCATCCTAAAAAGCTCCTGTTTCTGTACCTGACTGAAGGCAGACTGTCCACTTGCTTATATTGGCATTTACAGAAAGTTTCAGATTAAGAGCAGACATACTGGGATAGACCTAGGACTCATCTATCCATTCATTTCTCTCTGTGATGATCCCACATAGACATCTGCAGAAAAAGAAACAAGCATAGAGGGATTTTCCTGTACTACCCACACAGAAATTTTGGCACCCAGCAATATCAGGACTTTCTAAAGTGGAGATTATATCTTATTCTTAACAGCATTATGCTTCAAGGTTATATATAATCTCTTTAGGAGCCCATTTTTACTTTTGGCCTCCAGAACAATGAGTTCCACAGTTTAAATTTTATGCTTTATGGAAAAAAGGACTAGAATAATTGCAGTTACTGGAATTTAATAGAAGGCATACCTATATACTGAACTCCAGGGGTTTTGTTATGAAGGAGCAATCAAGACAGTCTTCTAATATTTCTCCAAATAAAAATCACCTTCAGCAGCACCATGCTAGGCATACCACTAAAACAAAAGACTGAGCATGAGGTGGCTCCTCTTTTAGATATGTAAGACAATCATTGCATTCAACAAAAAGCAAATCGGCAATATTATATGGGGGAGCAAATCAAGGTGGATTTGCAGAAATGCTGTATGAACAGGGACAAAATATTTACACTACGCTCTGAAAGGGGCTGAGCTCTTTTGCAGGGTTCAGCTAGAGACTGGAGCAGAACAGCTTCTTGAATATCTATGCAGATACTACCTAATAAAACATGGGAAAAGAAAACCATTTATGCTGAGGACAAGGATGGATAGCTAAGAAATGCCATCTTCTCTAATGGATGTCTGGGTTTTTTTATACTCATGACTAAAGTTTAGTTTCCTGGTAATTATTGCATATGTGCACCTGTTTGCACGTGGTTGTCAAGCATTTTTTGAGTGATCACAGAACTCTCTGCACGTATCCATAACAAGCACATGCTTGCTGACAGAGAGATCCCCAACTCTAACCCTATAAGCTGCACTTTCAACTTAAATTCCTCAACTAAAAATTGATAAGAACAAAAATACTAAGAGTTTTAAGAGAGAAATAAATGCAACAACTAGAGGCTTTTAAATGGCTTAAGGGGAAACAAGAAAAAGTTTGCTCATAACACTACCAGACTTCTTTCTCAGTTTCACCTTTCTTTTTAAATCACAATTTATATGATTAAAAGATTCTTGGCAGACCCATTTAATCCATAATATTTTGACCTTGATACTACTCATCCATGCATAACAGAGACCAGAAGGATAACTGCTTTCTAACCTAAGCAGCATAAACATGCTTATGATGCTCTCAAAAGAGGCTAAAAAACTGCTACAGCACATTGTGCCAAATATAACTTGAAATCTTAACTGTTTATCTTCAATGTTTTAGTAACTCACAACAATGAAAGGGAAGAAAATAATCTCTGGCATGTTGGTTGGCAGTTGCTTGGTTCTTACACAAATGTTGCCTTTAGGTAACCCAGACATTATGTAGGATAATCATAGAATGGTTTGGGTTGGAAGGGACCATAAAACTCATCTAACTCCAACTCCCCTGCCATGGGCAGGGACAACATCCGCTAGACCAGGTTGCTCAAAGCCCCACACAACCCAGCCTTGGACACTTCCAGGGATGACGCATCCACAACTTCTCTGGGCAACCTGTTCCAGGGCCTCACCACTCTCACAGTAAAGAATTTCTTCCTAAGATTTCAGTTTGAAGCCATTCCCCCTTATCCTGTCGCTCCAGACCCTTGTAAATAATCTGTCTTCACCCTTCTTGTGGGTTCTCTTCAGGTAATGGAAGGCATCAATTTGGTCACCCCAGAG
>NW_016691908.1:0-3607 GCF_001604755.1 Lepidothrix coronata | reverse complement strand
GATAAGATATATTTTTTTATAGGTATTTTGGATGCAGTTATACATCAGGGATGCTGCATTTATCTGCTACCTCTGATGTAATATATATATATAGACACAAACATATGGCTCATGTTCTGTAGCCCTTCAGTAACAAGTCTTTGATCAGATCAGATCATACATCAGACAATTCAGACTGACTGAGGCTGTCAAGTCATGCAAAATACCTTAGCACGGAAACAAACAAACAGGTTAATTAAAAGTTGGAGATAAATAGTTGATCTAATAATACAGAATACTGGGTTTTATAAAAAGCAGAATATGGGCATGAGATCTTTTGGCACCTTCAACTACCCACTGTCAAAGCTGGATAGGTGAACTTCTGCTCTTACAACAGTGACCTGGTGCCATGTTTCTAAGTTACAGGGAGAGAAGTAAAAAGCAAGGTTCAGCCATTTATCACTTTCCTGACAAGGTTCAGGTACTAAGTCCCTTTGTTACTACCATGCATAGGATTTAAATCAAAACACACAATGGAAGAAACGGACCGAGTCACTTTCTTTTTGTGATTTCACAAGTTAATGAACAAAAAACCCAACTCAGTAGATGGCCAAGTCTGTTTTACGGCATCACTGTTTTTAACATCAAAGGCTTTGCAAATTCAGCAGTCTAAAAAATAGAGGCTGCCTGTCCAGCCACATTTTATTTTTAGCCACTAAGTCTTTAAAGTAATTAATTAAGTGCTTTTCATTATATCTTTGGTCTCTGTTGCCACTGTGACAAATCCCATTTCTCTCTGTGCCTACACTAGCAGCCCAGTTACTTTAATGCTAGTTCTGTTCTTTATTTTCCCTCCCCATTTTTAATCCTTTTGATAATTATCAGATCTTTTCATGTTTACACACTTACCTCTAGCTATCTTGCTGGGATATATTTTCTGAAATGGCTTGAATTCATCAGGTGGGGGAAAATCTTCCACAGAATGGAAAGTAAATTTAGATTCAAAATCATCTGGGAAGTTTCAGGGAAGTAAACATTAGTTGCTGTTAGAGAGAAACTTGAAAAAAACCCCCGCCAAAACCCAACAATGTTGCTGCAAGTAATTTCAATTAAAAATGCTGACTTGTTTTCTCCTGGAACTGATAGTGGTTCATTCCATACAAACTATCTTGATGAGTACTTCTGTGAGCCGTCCAAATTTTCTGCCTTTATTGAAATTACTGCCTGCTACTAAGACTGTAGTGAAGCTTCTTCTTCTTCCAGTTTTGTGCATTGATGGTATTCCTGGTGGCAACAGAGGTATTCCTTGGTGGGTTTTAAGCCACTTAGCTATAAACAAGAATGAATGGCCAATTCATCAGACCACAAAAATAATTCTTACTGGTCTTTGGTCTGTAGGTCCATGACCCGGTTTTAAGAATGGTAATATAAGCACATTGTGGGAACTCTTCATATTCTTAAATAATTTTGCAGGTGATATGTGCTTTTCTTTTCTACTGACTGATTCAAACCCTTTGTGAAAAAAACCTTAATTTTTTTATCATGGTATAAGGTTGTACAAAAATGTTTCTATTACACAACCCTGCTATTGCTAGGAGAAAGTCTCAAGTGAGCTTTTGAGGTGTGAGATACACACAGGCCTTTGTACTAAAATTATTAACTAAGGCTAAGAGATCTAATTTAGATGATATTACCAATGATGTGCATATTTCCATTTCTGAGTGGTGGGTAGGGGTCTTGAGCTGTAGCCCAGGCTGAGACTCCAGACTTGCTTGTAAGTTCAGTTGTTGGGGATCTTGCTGGTGGTTGTGGAGGTGTGACCAGCTTCCCAGCACCGGTTCCTTAAAAAGAAGCAGGAAACCAGCACATAAACATCATCATGACCTACACCTGGCAGTAAACTTTGCAAAAAATGGAGGGAGTAGAGAAGGAATGCAATATTTGGGGTGAACACACTCAGCTTCATAGCTGCTGTTTGTCAAGCCTGCAAATGGATTTATAGCATTAAGTATTAAATTTAAGTCAATATTGGAGTTGGCTCGGGCTTTCCATTTCTAGTTCTAGGGAAAGTGTGACATTCTGAAGTGTGGTTTTGTCCCAGTCTGGAAGGGACACAAGAACAAGCAGTTTCTTTAAGAAAAGAAAATCAACAAAACAACCAAACTAGATGGTATGTCTAAAAGAAAATAATTTCCTGACACTTTGGCACTTATGCAGTGGAATTACCATTAGGCTTGTGCATTTCACTGAGGGGTTGCTGTCGAAGCTTACATCGAGTCAACCTACAACCAGAACTGTGTAAGAGGGAGGGAGCCCAAGGCCTCCAAATTAGTAGCCTCTCAAAACTGCTTCTCCTTCTAGATAAGCAAGGGAAAGGCAGGACAATTTTATGGAAACTGCAAAAGTTGAACCACCACGAGAAATGGGCGTCTTGATGAAGTAACAGTTCATCAGGCAGTTCTGAGCAGCATTAATCACCATCATGGAGCACCTCATCTGCTCTACTTACACGGCCTTTCCCATGGCTCTCAATGGAACCAGTAATCTTTCTTCTGACACGTGGCTGCTAAAATAGAGGGTACAGAACATTCTCTTCAAATGTTCCTTATTAAGTAGCTGTCTCCATTTCTCAAACCCACACAGATCTAGGCTCATCTTTTTTATCATTTCCATGATCAGAGAAATACGATAAAAGTTCCTTCTACCATCCGCTCAAGGAAACACTGGCTCATACCCCAGTTCCCAAGTAGTCAGAGAAACCTTTGGCCCTTTCACCTTGATCATGGGAGGCACTGGCTGTTCCTGTTTGCTGAACAGCAGGGCTGCATACTGATTTGCTTTTGCTCATCTATGGCTGTAGCTGCCCCATATTTGTTTAATTATCTCTTATGAATCTTCCCAGCCGTTGCCAATATTGCTCCTGCATGGGTACAGCTGTAGAGGAATGTCCTGGGTTAGCTGACACACAAGCAGCAGCCATCCTGGCACACACCATGGTGTGTACTCTGCTGCCCTACCTGAGCTTGTCATATACCACTCGTGCAGCTGGAGACACACCAAAAGCAAGAAGCAACTCAGTGGTCCTAAAACTCTGGATCAGTATGTCGCTTCCAAGAATTGCAGACGTGTGTGCCCAGTGCTAAGAACAACCTGACAGCTCAAAAAGCCTGATGTTTTGGGTGTTCATGACATGCCGTGTAACCTACAAGTATTCCTCCCACGAGTGCTTTTCACTCCCACCCCATCGAGCCATCCAGTCACCAGTGCAATAGAATGGTTTGGGTTGGAAGGGGACCTTGAAGAACTAGATCATCCTCAAGGTCCCCTTCCAACACGAACCATTCTATGATTTCTCCCAGTTTTGCCAAAGGGAGCAAAATGCCTCCCTCCTCCCGATGTGCTGCTCTCACCTGCGCCTCGGCCGGGTCTCTTCTTCCTGGTCTCTGTCCCGGCTGCGGGCTGAGGGTGGCCGGGGGTGGGTGGGAGCGGCAGCGACTGGATGCTGCTTGGCTTATGGAACTGTGACAGCAAGTGGGGAGACTTGGGGGGCAGCGGAGGGGGCACCTCAGCACCGCTAAAGGCTGGGGAGGGGGGAAAGGAGAGCCTGTTCGCGGGCACGGGGTGGGCG
>NW_016691907.1:0-3612 GCF_001604755.1 Lepidothrix coronata | reverse complement strand
AGTGGAGCTGGGGAAGGGGCTGGAGCACCGGGAGCAGCTCAGGGGGGACCTTCCCATTCCATACAACTCCCTGACAGGAGGGGGGAGCCAGGGGGCGGATTGGGAACAAGGGACAGGAGGAGAGGAAACGGCCTCAAGCTGCACCAGGGGATGTTTAGGTTGGATATTAGGGAAAATTCCTTCCTGGAAAGGGTTGGAACAGGCTGCCCAGGTCAGAGGTGGAGTCCCCATCCCTGGAGGGATTTAAAATCCATGTGGATCTGGCACCTGGGGACATGGATTAGTGCTGGACTCCATGATCCTAAAGGTCTTTTCCAGTCATGATTCCATGATCCCATGGTTCCTGACCTCCCTATCCTGTAAAAGGAGCCGAGTTCATCTGTCTGTGGTGTCCAGGATAAGCGGAAGGACAGGGATCAGCACCTGTTTTTCCAATGCTGGAAAACCCTCCCGTGGCCACGTTGTCCCCGTGCTCACATTCCCGCTGTTCCCGTTATTCCCAGACACCGGCTGGAGGAGGGCCAGGCCAGCAGCTGGACAAGGAGGCTCAAAGTGTTCCTTTGCTGCACGAGGACAAAGGACTCGCAGTCGGTGGGTACCAGAAATTCCCTGTGGGAGCCAGAAATCTGGGATATCGCTGGGAGAAATCCGTGGGTTTGCAAGCTTTAGGATCAAATCTGGCAGCAATTCCTGGTCAGCTCCCTTTTCCCTTCCCAGCCAGTTTGCTGAGGCAGTTTCTCCTGGTTTTTTGGATCAGTCCTGTATCCTTAAAGAGGAGGATTTGGGAATGGGAAAATACAAACCTGGAAAAATATCCAGCAAAATATTCTGGATTTATTAACAGCCAAAAACTACTAAATCCGTAGATCCACGGGGAGATTAGTGGGAATCTTCCTGTTCTGCAGTTGGGATTTTCCCTTGCAGGGAGGGGGACAGGGCTTGATATTCCTTCCCCAGAAGTTACCGTTCCGTTCTTTTCGGAAGCAGTGGGAGCAGCTGTAGGGATTCAGCAGCATTCCTCAGGACCTTGGTGCTGGGAAAAACGCGGAAAACCTGCCTGATAACTTGTTCTATTGAATTCAGTCGGAATTCCCAGTGTTTGAGGGCTCCTGAAGGACCTGGCAGAAGCAGGGAATCGCTCCCAAAGGCAGGAGGAAGCCACAAAAGCCAAGGAGATCTGGGACTCCCGAAGGAACAGCTGAAATCCCCGAGCCCTGAATGAGTTACAGCCTCGCAGGGAGGAAGCTGGGAGTTCTCAAGGACATTCCAGGAAAACCAGCAGCGGCCCCAAACGTTTGACTCCGGTTGGAAGGGCAGGAAAATGACAGGGAAAACACCCAGGGAGCGACCACAGCGGCGTGGCCTGGCTAAATATAGCCTGGAGCTCTGCTTCCAGAGGGATGCAGCGGGAACAGGAGCCTGTTGGGAAGGGAGATGAATTTAGAGAGGAAGAGAAACGCGTCTGGAATTGAAATCCCAAAGGGAAAGGTGGGAAAATCAAGGAGGGTCAGCTGAAGGCCACCGTTATTCCTCATGGAGGGCAGCTGGGATGAATTGGATTAACAGGGTTTTGTCAGGAATTATCCACGGGGGGCAGCTTCCAGAAGCTGCGGGAATTGGCACAGGCCTCGTGCAGGAATCCAGCCCCCTCCCAGGATCCCTTTCCCTGGCTGGAATGCCGCCGTGTTCCCAGGGAACGTCCCAGCCCCATCCTGCTGGGAAGTCCTGGCAGCTCCCAGCTCCTCTGCTCGGGAAATCCAGCAGGGAAAGCAAAACCTGGGAGAGCCCTGACAGGCACCCAAAGGTCCTGATTCCTGAACAACTCCCACTTTGCTCAGGATTGCAAAGTATTCCAAGTATTCCAAGCTCTTAACAAACCTTTCATTCTGCAGGGACCAAGTCTCCTCTGCTTTTGGTCCCTGCAGGGAATGTTTCTCCCTGGTTTGTTTTTTTTTTACTTCAGGATGAAAGCAGATTCCAGACTCTTCACATTCCTCATGCTGTTGAATTCCCACTTTATATCCAGCTGGAGCCATTTCCAGCCTCTTTTCCCTGCAGGAACGAGCTCTGACTTTCTGTGTCCTGGAATGGCAGCATGTGGAATGAATGGATCAGAAAGGAATCCATTGCTGTCTCTCCCAGTTTTCATGGGGAAAAAAACCCTGTTGCAGCAGAGGATCCTTGTCCTTTGGGCTGGAAAAGAGTTCTGTGGAGTGGACATGGAATTGGGGAAAGGATGAATGGGAAGCCCCAGAGGTTTGCAGCAGAACATTCCAGGTGTTCCCCTGCAACAATTTGGGAAAAGGATCCCAGGTCTGGGTTAAAGGTGGACAAAAGGATCCCAGGTCTGGGTTAAAGGTGGACAAAAGGATCCCAGGTGTCCAGACAGGAATAGTATCAGGTGTTCCGACAAAAAGCTTTTCCTTTGGAGCAGAAAATCCATGTTAAAGTTCCAGGACAGCCCTTTTTGGTCGGAGCATCCGGGGGTGTTGCTGCCACTTTGGATTAGTGGATGTTTTCCCTGATTTGTTTGGAGGCTGTTGGCGTTTCTGGTGAGCTTAGAGGAGCTGGGCTGGGATCTGGGAGGTCAGGATTTCAAGGATCCTGCGGTTGGAATGTTGGAGAGGTTAATGCCGGGCTTTCCAAAGGCACCTCTGGCACAGCTGGCACCTGGATCCCCATCCCTTAATGGGCACTTCACTCACCTGTGTAGGGAAGTGAGGAGTGATTGGAAGTCATCCTGCACTCCAGGAGTTTGGCAGGGATAAAGGGATGTAGGTCATTCCTGCGGGAGCAAGGCTGTCATTCCTGCTGGGAAAAGAAGGGATTTACTGCCTTGATGGTCAGAGAAAAGAGAGGAGGAATCCCGGCCTGGAAAGTGCTCAGGATTTCCACAAAAAGGGTACCACGAAAACCTGGGATAAAAGTTCAGGATAAGGCTCTGATAATCCTTGGAAGGAAAGGTTTGGGATGGCAGGAGCCAAACTACCGTTGGTTTGCTACAACCCCACATTCCAACCTCTGGATCACCCTTTTCCTTCGGCTGCAGTAATGACACATCAGCTCTGACTCACATTCCAGCCCATCTCCCGCTTCCCAAAATGTTTTCCTTCAGGCTTTTGTGGTTTTGTTTTTTTTTTTTTTCCCTGTAGCACAGAGAAAAAGGTGGAAAAAGAACATTTCTCCTCAGCACTTTTGTCCCTCTGCTCCAGAGCCTTTGCGTGACCCTCTCAGGTCACTTGCAGTTCTGTCCCTCCTTTTTTGGGATCGATCACCTTCTCCCCTGGGAATTCTGCATCTAGTGACTCAGGTCTTTTTCCAGGTTTTTCCTTTCAGGCCTTTTTGCTTGGGTGCCATCCAAAATAAAGCTGGAAAAGCCTGGCAATAGGGGCCAGAGGATCCCAGGGCTGGGTTAAATTTGGTCAGAGGATCCCAGGGCTGGGTTAAATGCAGGGAAAAAGGGATCTCAGATCTGTGTTCAGTCTGGGAAAAGGATCCCAGATCTGGCTTAAACATGGGCAAAAGGAATTCTGGGTATGGATTAAATATGAGCAAGTTAAATTTGGGAACAGGATCCCAGGGCTGGGTTAAATTTGGGAACAGGATCCCAGG
>NW_016691906.1:0-3614 GCF_001604755.1 Lepidothrix coronata | reverse complement strand
CTGTCACAGCTACCCCTCAGCTGGTTCCTTTTCCAAGTGGAATTCCATTGAAACTATCAGGGTCTTATACAAGCAGTCGTGGATAGGCTCTTAGGGTGGACTGCCACCCCCCTTTCCAGCTTTCTAAACAAATCAAGGGTGTAAGAGTTATAGCCTGCCATTCCAGCATCCAGAGTTCCTGATGGTCCTTCAGCTCACCTTGGACTAAGAATAAATTGCTTTCCTTCCTACTAGTTTTCCTGCTCTTTCTACTCATCAATTGTGCAAAGACCTGTGAGCAGAGCACAACTACTAACACACTGAAGGCTTTCAGAGAAGTTCAGGATACATTGTGTGGTGTCCAGTTCCAAAATGGCATAAATTACATCCTGGAATGCATTATGTCCTGCTATGTTAGACAAGGGGAAATGTGGTATACAATGAAATAAAAGACATCCTGGAACCTATTACATACTCAAAAGACAAAAGAAAGGACATTATAGGATCGATGTGGCTAATAAATGATGTGTTGGCATCTTTTTTCTACCAAGATGTGGATTAACAACAGATGTATTACACTAATGTCTATTTGTACACTAATCTAAAACAACTGCATTGCTGTTGCAGACAGGAATTTGATAAATGCAGCCCCCATTCCAGCTCCATGAGTGCTGCTGAGCTTTAGGAAAGGTGAGGAGGGAGGTGAACCACTCCCAGAGTTTGGGCACTTGCTCTCATCCCTTTTTCCTGCTGGGTTGTTCCCTGCTGATTCCTTGCCTGCACAGCTGGGATCCCGTGGATCCCACGGATCCAGGGAAGAAAACAACCTTGCACTAGCCCAGAGGGCTCAGCTCAGCTGCAGGAGGCTTGGGGAGTAAGGGCTAACTCAGCCTTTTGCTTTTGAACTCCAGAGGCTGAAGGGTTAAATCCCAAAGCCCAGCGATTTCCAGAGTCTCACTTTCCTGCTCCCAAGCCAACAGCCCTCCTGCATTTACAGGGAGCCCTCTGGGAAGGGCAGCTGCACAAAGCAGGCACAGGAGGTGCCTTCCTCAGGGAGCTGAGGAGCAGGAGAGCAGATACACTGCTGGATTCACCCTCCAGTTCCTTTCCACAAGGGACAGCTGGAGAAGAGTTAGAGGCAGAGCCTCCAGAGCCCTGTGCATCCCAGTTTGAGAGCTGTGGCAGTTCAGTCACCTTCCTTCAATCTGAGGAGAGCAGAGGGGAGCAGCCTTTGCCACTCTGGAAACCTGGAGGAAGGCGGCAGACAGGGTGGAGACAATCCTTGGCCAACCACCTTGGACAAGGGGGAAATTCAGTTTAGTACCAGCTGCAGAGAGGCCTCCCCAGGCATTGCTGCTCTCCTGCAGCACAGACAGAACAAAAACCTGTCCACAACAACCAGGGTTTGTGGTGTCTCATGACAGGGAGATGGAGAGGAAATTGCCTCCAGTTCCTTCTCCCACATCCTGGGCTTCCCTGGGAACTGATGTGATTATTCCCTACTAACCAGGGGGCAAATAGGTGTGGAGTACAAGCAGAGGAGTTCGGAATACCTGACCCTGTGGACCCAGCAGCAGTTGTGGATGATGGCACTGGTGGGAACTGCTGTGAGACACCAAAGACTGGGCACAGAAGAGCAGCAGAGGGAATGAGGAGCCCACACCAGCCCACCACCCCAAAACTGCATCTCTGCCTGTTCCCGACCCAGGCTGTGCCTTAACAGCTGGAAGAGAACAAGAACAATGGCTCTGGGGGGAAACAAAAGAAACAGAAGCATAAGAGAAAGAGGGAAAGGAATGTGAAGCTGGCTAGATGAGAAAGCCTAGGTGAATATATCTGATCCTTCCTCCCCAGCCAGCAGAGGCTTGCTCTGCAAAAAAGATTTTCTCTGAAATAATTTGCATTTGCTTCCAAACTTAGTGCAGATCTGTCACCAGTCACTCAAAGCTCCACTTCAGGAACTAGCAGAGATTATAAAAAAATGTGATAGGGTCTGTCTTCACAATGTTCACAGCCTGGTGTGGCCAAGAGCACTACTTGGAAAACAGTAGGATAGACTGGAAGTGCAATTACATGACACTAAATGCCAAAGTGGGTCGTCAGCCATTGCACAAACACGGAACATGGAAATCTGTGAGCAAAGACCCTTCTTTTTAGCACATCCACAGATGCCACACACATTTTTCTATGCATATTTGCAATTTATATCGAGGGAAATCGTTATTATATGTTAAGCAACACAACCATCTCTTCAGGACCAGCATCACAGCAGGTTTCACACTCCACCCACTTCTTTACTTCCAACAGCACGTTCAGTTCCCAACCCAGCACTGGCCCAATACAACCTATGAATGGGAAGCATCTAGTCCCATAGTTACCCAAACTTTAACTTCCTAGAGAGACTACTTCTATTAAAATTAAACAAAATCCTCCCTGCAGAGCTCCTTGTGATGACACTTAACGAGATGTTGTTACGAATTTTAAGAAGTTCTGCTTCACATTAAGAATTATCTATATGCAAACGCTTGCTAAAGGCCATCTCTGAGTAGAAAGCTGCAGAATAGCTGTGTTCTCCTCAGAGATCATATATCTTCCCTTTCCATAAAATTCCTATAAAATCTGAAGCAAAAGGGAATCTCATATGCAGGCCATGGTCTCTGCCTAAGAAGTTCTGGTTCACATTTTCATTTCTTGCATTTCTCCTGTTTTCCCTTCCCTGGATGGATGTCAATGCCCTTAAGGTGCTGAAAAAGCTAAGTTACTCCACATGGAGTAGAAGTGGGAAAATTCTCCAACTTCCACATAGTTGAATACTCCAGTACAGCCTGAAGTTTTGCTTCCTGCAACACTTCAACACTTTGGAGCAAGTTAATTTTTCACGGGACAACAGGATTTACAAACTTCCATCTGACATTCGTTTGAAGGAGGCTGGCAAAGTGATGTGATGATAATTCCACAGGAGAAGCACACACGGTGGTCTCATTGGAAATTCTCCTTGTTGGCACAGTCAGGACAAGGGCAGGTCTTGCTGGCAGCCTTATTGTTGAGGCAGTGCAGGGACCCTGGGCTCAAAACCAGCCCCATTAGGCAAGATGGGCCATTAGTGACAATGTCTTATGCCAATTGGGGCTTTTGCCTTGTGGGCATCTGGATAAAAGACTCCAGGAACAACAGAAGCTCTGACACACACTCAGCAGCAGGACCAGAATCCATTACCCAAAGAAACTGTTCCCCTGTTCAGAGCACTCCCTGAACACCATAAGCAGAACAGGGTGCCAAGACAACTCCTGCCTGAAGCACCAACTGTTTCTCCATATCTTTCACCTCCCATGCACCACCAGCCTTCACTCCCTGTCCCCATCTGCCCAGGGAGGGACAAGTGCCAGCTGAGCCTGTAGCTTCTGTCCCTGGACCTGACCTGGAGAGGGACATCTCAATATTGCAGGGAAGGAAGTGAGCTCCACTTGGGCAAACAAGAACGTGAAACTGCAGGCCCAGAAAGGTGGGATGAAAGGGGAGGTGAGGGGAGAGGTAAAAATGTGGGAATAGTGAGGGACAACACATGGAGGAACATACAGCATCCTGCCCCAGGCTATGCAATTCCTGGCTGTAGCCCCTGTCCCTGAGCACCAAAC
>NW_016691905.1:0-3616 GCF_001604755.1 Lepidothrix coronata | reverse complement strand
TGTCGTTGAAGTTTTTATCCTTATTTTAGTTCAGAGGAGAACTGAGGATAAGCGTGGCAGTCTGGCACCTTACATATTATCCCACAGTACCTAAAAGAAGTGTCAAAGTCATCTGAAGAGCCCCTTGATTATTACAAGATAAGAAACATATATTTCATGTTTGCTGTGCTGGGATAACATTGGATTTACTGTGTTTTGCCAAGTTTGCACACTTTCTGTGGGAACTCTCCTCCTTCCAATGAAATGGGATAATAGGAAATATTTTATTAGAGCTTACTGGAAAAATGTGCCATAGGTGCCAAGGAGCCAGAACTTTTGTCCAGCTGGCTGCAGACAGACAATGCGTAAGTTACAAAAAGTCACAGGATTGTAGGGCTGTATGGAAATTCTGATCTCAGCTGATGCCTGGTCTTCCAAACTCATACACCTTCAGTGAAACACATGCAAACCTTCTGTGCCAATCCTAAAAAATGTCTAGGAAATATATTGAAAGGTTGCCTGGGTGTGTGCCCCTGGAAGCCCCCGGGGCTGGAAGCCCCCTGTGGTCCCAGGGACATAATGGCAGCATGACACACCATGACATTCCTGCACACCTTCAGGGCACAGAGCACATCACCTCCTGTGGGGCTCTGTTAGCTGGCACAGATAGGACAATGTTGTCCCCTCTTCAGGCTTCACATATGCCCCCTCATTTTTATTTTTGGTGTGACTGAGGCTCATCTTGAAACATAAAGCTTAGCCCAGAGCTCTCTCAGCAAAGCCAATGACATCTGGAAGTAGAAAATGCCTCCCAAATATTTTTGAGATATATCAGCATTTTCTGGATTACTATTTTTCCCTAGCGTCTCACCTGAAACCTTCCTACTACATTTTTAACTCATTGTTTTTTGTTTATTCATGAAGACATTTCAGTAATTAAAGTTTATGAGTAATATTCTAAATGAGGGCATAAAATTCATTTCAAGAGACAGCAGACCAAAAAAAAAGCAGTATTGTGGAGAGATTTTAAAGAGGACACTGGATCTGATGTGTCCTTTTCTGGCACAGGAAATGTCATGCGGGGAAGGAAGGCAGAAATTGTTTGTGGGAGGAGGCAATAGAAACTGCTGTCACTAGTGGTTGAGTGACAGGAGTGAGAAACATAACAGAAGTCTCACGCTATGTCTGGCTGAGATGCATTATTGGGCAAAACACTGATAGAAAGATAAACTGAGATAGAGGAGGACATGGCTTCTCAAGATACTGGGAAGACATTTTGGTTGATTGCCAGGACATAAATATTTTAAACAAAGTTCAGGCTCCACCAAAGTCTGTGAGAGTTTAACCATCAACTTCAGCATAGTTAAATTTTTGCTCTTTGTGTTTTAATAATTTTTTTTTATAGTGGGTGTGGTAGTTTCAGAAAATGTCAAAACACAGATAGGTTGGTATTAAATCTGTGAATCTGGATTCCTACTTTACCTGACTCAAAGAACTGAGGCAAAACACAGAGTGGCAATGGGTTGAACAAAGACAGTCAGATATAATATTAAAAGCCTTGAGTTAGAAATAATCTAACTCTTTAGTCCTGGAGCTGTGGTCTAGCCTGAAGTACGAGACACAGATCATCACTCTAAGTGTGGATCAGACTTTATTAAAGAATAGAGGAGTTAAAAAAACTTCTCAACAAAAGTAGCAAGAAAAATTAGCAGCTGTTTTTTCTTTGTCTTTCTCTTTGTGTCTGTTCACTCCTAATTTCATGTCAATACACTGCAATGATACAATATTGGCTACCACATGTATTTCAGTTTGAACTTTCAAATGTTATATTCTCCTATGTATTGTCTGGATATATATATATAAAAATAACATTGACAAATTTAAGTCAAAATTCAGCAAAGTGCCCAAGTGTTTCCTGTCCTGTGAGTCAATGAGATACAGTTGTGTAAATGATAAATGTTTCAGGCCATGACTGAGCTGGAAAAAATGAGTGATGGAATTCTGGGGAGGGTGAGAAAAATGGAAAACATAGAATTTTTTTCTTTGATCTAAAATGTTTTATTTGAAATAAAGCATTTAGTGTTGACCTTATTTAGTTTTTCCCAAAACAACATGAGGTTAATACTGAAATGTAAGACCTCTTTCAGAATGAAATGTTGACCTTTCTGTACAATTGTCCCCTCTATTTTGTTTCTTAACACACTTGTAGTTTTTCAACAAACTGTAAAATAGCCTAGCTGTCATGTAAATGACCTCATGCTACTCATATGATCAAAAGTTAGGCAGCGTTAATGTGTTTCACAACATTAAAGTGAAATAAAAGCAAAAGAACCTCTGCATCGAGAGGGGAAGTTACACGTTGGTAGTACAGATCAATGTGTGCAAAGAACACATTCTAGCATGTAAACTGTCTGCAAAAGTTTAGCTAGTGTACAAACAGTCTTACAATGTGTTTGCATTTTGCAGGCCAAAAAACACTCATCATCAAATCAGTGAGGCCAGTCAAGATGTCTGTAACACAGCAAGAGGCACAGCAAAAGCAGCAGCAAAAGCAGCAACTGAATCCCCTCTAACTGTCTGCAAACATCGCGAACTTTTATAGTGTTCATTCCTCAGAGGCTGTTGGGAAACGCGCTATCTTCTGACCTTAATGTCTTCAGCCTAGCAGAGAGAAATCATCTTCTCAAAAGCTGGTACTTTGATCACCCTCAGAAATAAAGATCAGAGGATGACTAAGGGTCTTAGGAATTGAGTTCCTGCTCTCTTTCTCACTCATGCAGGCATGAAAAAATGCACACAAAGGCACATTTTCATGTATTTGTTATGGACATACACATTTCAATGAGAGATCCTTGCAGCACACGTACTTAACTGACACATTACACAAATGTTTGCTGTCTACAGAATAATCAAGGAAACAGACTCATGTTTATTATAACTGAATCAGCAGCAGTCTAATGGATTAAAAACATCCTCTTTTTTTTTCTCTCTCCTGTTGTGAAAGTGCCAGTGTTGTAAAATGTTCCCTACTAGAGAAGTGGGTGGAGATGAAGCAACTCATGACCTCCATGATTCGTGAGCTCCCAGTCTCTCAGGTTAGGTCTTCTGGCTACAACCCAAAATCCCAGAACATCAGCTACAGATACTTGGAGCCAATTGGGTTGAGAAAGAACACAGTAAATGTCTGTTTCCGGTTCACAAGCCCCTTAGCGTCATCACATATTTTGGAAGTCTGTCTGGCTTCCTGACTTTAAGAGTCTTATTCTTGATTTGGACTTCAGGGAGCAGCAGTGAAAGGGGGGGAAACAAGGGTTATCTAAAACCTCATGAATGATTGGAACATTTTCTTTTCTTTGACTTTTAACACTTTTAAAGTCTTAATTTATTAGATTAATTTTTTAGAGATATTTATAGTAAGTCCTGTTACTATAATGGATTGTGGTTCTTCACATGCATACTCTTCAGATTGGAAGAGATGCCCTAAAGCAGGTCTGAACTTGTCTTTATCCATTCGATTTTCCACTGATTTCACTGATATTGGAGCTGGATATTGAGGCCACTGTAAACCCAAAAAGAAGGTTCGGTCTACACTGAAACAGTATTTTCTTAAATCTGAAAATATTGCCTGTCCTACATA
>NW_016691904.1:0-3617 GCF_001604755.1 Lepidothrix coronata | reverse complement strand
GGGCTTGGAGCAACCTGGGCTAGTGGAAGGTGTCCCTGCCCATGGCAGGAGGGTTGGAATGAGATGGTCTCTAAGTTGAAATGATCTCACAGTGAAAGTGCAAACCCTAATTTATGATCACGACGGGGAACCTGTTCCTGTACATTTCAAATTTAGATAATAAAGGAACACTGGTAAAACAGCACAGGGCATCTGTACCGACTATATTACAAGTTCAATGTGAACTGTAGAGTTGAGAGTGAATTTGTGTAACCGAAAGATAAATAATGAAAGTCTGGAGGTGTAGCTGCCTTTGCTCACTGCTCTTGGCTTCACTGTAACACCAACACTTGGTGACAGAACTTGATGGTCAAACACAGAGTGGGAGGGACAATTACTGCTATTTTTTGGTGAGAAAACTGGCCAAGAGGAAGGCAACTCACCCGATTTCCTGTCATTTATCTCTCTCACAAACAATTAGATTGTATCACTGAAACCACTTTTTTTTTTATTATTGTCTTGTAAGAATCAATTAATCTTTATACTCTTGGGTTTTATCCCATTTCTTTGAGGACTGGATTAGTTAAATGATGACTCATTTTTTTTCCTCTGCAAGTAAGGACCTGAAAACTATTCCTATGGTTTTGAAAATCCCACGTGGCTTGAATCAAATGAGCTTGGCAAACACCAAATCTCTGGGCTGTTCAAGGGGCTGCTTTGCTCCTTTATTATGTACCCCCATCTATGGTGTGGGTGAAAACTCACTCAAACAGAACTCTCTGCCTCCGGTGTTTTGTTAATCTCAATATTGGTGCTAATGATTTAGTGAGAATTGCATTGTATGTACAAGGATAATAACATATATATAGCAGAATTCACCACAAGATTTAATCATTACCTCTGTTTCTCTGCTCAGTCTCTAAGCTTTGGAAGATTAGAACCAAGTTAAGGGAGAATGCAGCTATTTCCAATACCATATTTGATAATCCCAACACTTTCACCCCTCAGAAGAGATTCCACTGAGAATATATTTCCATCTTCTCTAGGGGAGAAATATTTTACTAGTCTTGTACCAGGCAGGAGCATCCCCAAACACTTCCTTCATCTAATATGAAAGAAGTCCTTATCTTCAAAGGGGTTCAGTTGAAAAAGTTCAAGTTTGAGGACTTTTTAAAAGAAAAAACAGTTGTCTCTGGGCAAATATTTGTTACAGTAATTTCTGTAAACAAATTATTTAGTTTTCTTTACCTTTACAGATGAATTTATTCATGCTTGCATACATGCTAGCTCCCTCTGAAATACCTGGGACAAGACCAGAGGAGTCTCTACAGGATTTAAAACAGGATTGAAGACATTGATGTCCCAGAGGGAGTTAGCTGGAAATGTGGCCGTTCAGCTATGTTAATATGGAAAACAACTGTAAAAACCCCAGGACCCAAATTGGTTCAGATTCACGGTTCTTAGATCTTCCCGTGTGAAAAAATGCTCCAATTCTGTCTCCATCATGGAGAAGATTGTTCCTGAATTATCAGAAGGGTTAAATCCGCTTCTGCTCAGTGGAATCAAACTAAAAGAGAAATAAGTCAGTTCATGTGTGCAAGGCAGGAAGTAAGAAAAACACTACGATTACAATATCAGGTAATAATTTTGAAGATAAAGGGGAACCCCTTCACTAATGTTATTAAACTATTTCGGTGTGTGTCTATCCATAACCTTTGTAAAAGCCATTTACCTCTAAAACAGACATTCACTGATTATTCTTAAACACATTTTCCTGAAATTATTCTGCATCCTCCAGAGTACTTTTATTTGTTACAATATGGTGCTACAGCACTTAAACATAATGGGAACTTGATTGAAGACTTCAGGTGCTATTGTAAGTAAATGTAAAGGCAGCCAGCAGAGACTGAGCCTAAAGAATAAGCTTCCCATGGAAACAGGGCCAATTTAATTCAAGGTCATAAGGAATGGTTGCATCCTGTAGAGATTAACTTTTCTTCTGAAAAGGTCTTTTACAGTTGGAATAATGGTTATTACCTCATTGGTCATGTATCTCTTCTGGTTCTTCAAGCTGTGTTCTCCTGTTCACTGCAATTTTAAAAAAATATCCAAGACAAAAGTGTGTCAAAATTTCCAAGCAGATTACCGTGGGTTTTCAGCATGGGGCAGTTGTAGGAAACAAAGTAGTTTAGAATTGTGTTCTGATTCAATAAACTTTTAAGTAATATAAGGGAAAAAAGGCAAAGAAGTGGAAATTTTTATGATACATCAAATGATGTGAATTTTTCTGTTTCTTAATTGGTACTGTGAAAAAAAATGGACCAGTTCATCTGCTGGTGTCAGTCTGAAGTCAGTGGGAGAGAATGATTTTTATCAACTTGAGGTTTTGGCCCAGCTGATTCTTTGTATACCAGTGAAAAAGCCTGTCCCAGAATGACTCCTCTTACAGGAAACTGTTTACAGCAGCAAGTAGCTGTTAAATTAATTATCTGTCTGATTACACTGACTTCAGCATCAGAACAGATGAAAACTCACAAGGAAGCAGTGCACAGCCTTTACTGAGTGGATCTGGGAACAAAAGATGGATGCAGAAAATCGTTTTATTGAGACAGTTTTTAGAATTCAAGAAGGAACTAATTGCTGACGAACTTGTATCCAGTGTTGTCGTCTGCATTGTCAGGGCATCGACAGCACAAGAGTTGTTCTGGCAGCTGTTCTGGCTGTGCTTTGCATCTTAACCAGGCAGTTTTGCCAAAGAGTTTTAACAGCATTTATCACATACCCTCCTTTGCAAACATTAACGTAGCAAAACTCTTTGGAAACGGCGGAGATCGGGAAGTCTACAAGGCAAAGGTGGAAGGTGAAGAGACGGACAGGAGCAGAGTAAATGAGTGAAGGCAGCAGGAAGAGCCAAACTCTGAAAGAGTCCCTGGTGTTGAGCTCTTGACCTGTCCAAATCTCAACCCAGCAGTCATGGATGTGCTCACTTTCTGTCCTCAGTGTGAAATGTTTTGTAAGGATGTGTAGGGATTGCTTTGCTGCTTGTGATGTGGGGGGTGTGCGATATGGATTATCCAGAACTGGGCTTTTCAAGAATGGCATTGTTAGCTTGGCTTTATTTTTGTATCAGACAAATAATTCCCTGGTGAAGTAAGAATCTATACTGACAGACTGCAGATTTTGTCAAGTCAGAGCTGTTGGGATGCACCTCATTTGCCTGTGGAGTTAAGTTAATGAGTTTTAATTTAGTGTTTTGATATATTATTCAGTTAATCTTGATAGTAATGCCTACATTAAAACTATTCCTATAAAAAAGCTCCAATGGCATATTTAAATCTTGGTAGGCAAACACTTCAAATATTGTAAAGTGTGGGGTTTTGACATGAAAACTCTTTTTTTCCCTATGTAAGGCCAATTCTGTTTGGAGGTTGAGCTATAATGGATCTCCAATTCCATCCTTAGGAGACCTGATGTAAGCTGGTTTTATTGTTTTAATGAATCAAATATGATCACTGAACAACAACTATAAGAGGGAACTTTTTGGTGTCAAAAAAACCCATTGCCCAGAGAAGCTGTGGCTGCCCCATCCCTGGAAGTGTCCAAGGCCAGGCTGGATGGGGCTTGGAGCAACCTGGGCT
>NW_016691903.1:0-3619 GCF_001604755.1 Lepidothrix coronata | reverse complement strand
AACAGGATGAACATTGGTAATAGGACCTATTATAAAAACTAAGCAATGCTTCTGCAAACATGAATAGTAAACCTTGGTCTAGCCTTTTAAGTGAGTAAAGTACAGTACTAAGCTCTAAGAGCTCAGGGCACTTTTTAGTTCTCAGTGTAAGTATGTGCATTCCTGGGTATCTTGTGTAAGCATGCTTGTGTGCCTGTTTGGGACTTCAGTTATTTGTCAGCAGCAGTCCCATGCTCTTATAAAGATTCTAAAAAGGCTTTAGAGATCACTTGAACTGCAGTGTTTAGGGGCATACAGAAGCATCCCATCAAAAAATTATTTTTATGCTCACTTAGGTTCAGTGTGTGTTTAAACTCTTGCCTGTTTTTTCAAGGATGTGTGTCCACTTATTTTAGTAAAAATAAACCAGGACGTATTCATTGGGCTGTTGTAGCTGAGGGTGATGGTAATAATCCTCTTCCACTTATACTCTGCATCCAGGATAGAAAGTCTGTCTAGAACCTTGTGTTCGGCTGCTGCTTTTTTGAATGTGGTTGGTGATTTATTAAAACAAAATCCTTGGAACAAAGGGAATCCAACTGAAGTCACACTAGTTTCCTATCAAGTTTAATATCCTGTTTAATGTAAAAAAAATGTGCTACAGCTGTTTGTAGAATGATTTGTAAGAAATTCCAGGCAAGGTTGTTACTTGAAATTCATAAGCTCTTTCAAAGTTTAAGTTGTTTCTTAAGAGTTTTTTTGGGAAGGTATTGAATTTTACATACTAAGTAGGATAGATATGATTTTTTTTCTTACCTGTTATAAATATTCATTACTTTTTTTTTTTCTAATTTCACCTTCTATTCTGAGTGATATGGAATACCAAGTTCCCTTCCATGTAAATGTGTATCTGCTTCAAAGACACTAATGGCTGCATAAATTGCACCAGAATTTTAATTTAAAACGTTGATAGTTTAGGGGAGTGTGGGAGATTCTTTGAATTCTTGTTATATATCAGTTTGTCAACTTGTTTATCTTCTTTTGTGTTTATCTATCTCCAGAAGTTCTTCTGGTGACAATATTTGTGTTACTCTTTTCCCCCTCTTTGTTGCATTTCAGATGTTAGTTAGGAAACAGCGAAACTATAAGACATTTATTCTTCTGTTCTTCCATTGCAATCATCATAAATCAATCCCTCTAGCTCTGTAGTAGTTTGTTTTCTCTTTTGACATTTCCTGACTTTAGACAAGTCAGCTGTAAGATAGCTATAAGTCCTTGCAAGTATTTAAAGACTGCGGTTATCAGTGGAGGGAGTGAATGTTATGGTGAGAAGCTCCTTTTTAGCAAAGTAACCAAGAGGAATGGTGTTCTTAGGGAGAGGAGGAGAAAACACAGGAAAAAACTTCTCATAACTGAAGAAAACAAATAGTAATACTTGGTGTATTTTGGCTATATTGTACTCTTCACTGAGTATAGACGAGTATGTAGCCATCCTACATGTAGTTACTAAGGCTATACATCTTCTGCAGAAAACTTTTGGTATTCCGATTATGGTTAACTTCAATGAAAAATGATTGCTTGGGAAAGTTAATGACATTAATTACCCAATACTGCCATCACCCTGAATTCTGTAAGACTCCATACTGTTCACAAAATGGCTTCGCCTACTCACTGACAGTTTTCCAGTAGCCTGACCTCAAGGATGCAGCTTAAAAACTGTTGAAGGTGTTTTACTACTTGTTCCTTATTGAATCAGGCAGGACCTTTTATACTGGACAAGGGAATGTAATGGCAAAGAATTGGACAATTCTGGGAAGACACCAGGAGGCTGCTGCAGAGCAGATGACACACATATTTCGCTCTGGTGTCACAGGTGTGGCATCCCCTACTGTTACTCCTACCTGTTTGTGGCACCACTGAGAAATAAGTAATTACAGGAATCAGATATCATCTGTAACAAAATCCTTTACACTGTTAAATGGTTTAATTCTCTGACTTTCCTTACTCAATAATTGTGCTCTGTTGAGAAAGGGAGAAGAGAGGAATTTGTGGAAGGGATAGCTTCTGAGAATAGACACAACATTTGGCTATTTCCTAATTTTTTTCTCCAAAGGAGACCTGTAGCATCTTCCAAACACCCCACAAGCATGTGTGAAATTTTCTGGTATTTCTAAAGATTTTCAGAAACAGTATTTATTCTGCTCTCCTGCTGTACTTAGCATTGGTGCAGCCTCACCTTGAGCGCTGTGCGTGGTTCTGGGCCCCACAATTCAAGAAGGATGTGAAGATCCTTGCATGCATCCAGAGGAGCGTAACAAAGCTGGTGACAGGGCTGGAAGGAGTGTCCTATGAAGAGCAGCTGAGGACTCTGTCTGTGTCTTGGAGAGAAGGAGTCTGAAGGGTGACCTCATTGCTCTTTACAGCTTTCTGAGAAGGGGAAGTGGAGAAGGAGGTGATGATCTCTTCTCCCTGCGGTCCAGTGGTTGGATGCATGGGAATGGTTAAAACTGCACCAGGGGAAGTTTAGGTTGGATGTTAGGAAGCATTTCTTTTCCAAGAGGGTAGTCAAACACTAGAACAGGCTTTCTAGAAAGGTGGTCAAGCCTGAGCCTGTCAGTGTTTTGGAGACATTCTGACAATGCCCTTAATAATGTGCTTTAGCTTTTGGTCAGCCCTGAACTGGTCAGGCAGTTGGACTAAATGATTGCTGTAGGTCTCTTTCAACTGAAATACTATATTCTGAGATCATTCAGAAAAAGCAAAACTACTGTTGTTGTCCTTCAACTTTCTTCAACTGATGAATTTAGCAGGACAGATGCATTCGTGGTGGACTGCTCCAGCTGGCCAGAATGTACTTGCTGCATCACTTACAATACTTAGAGCCTAAAGAAAAACTAGCCAAGTGAAGCTTTACACTTTATCTGCTGTCAACTTAGTCATGTTTATGTAGACAATGAAATGTTTGGAGGTTGATTAGTTTGTTTCATTTGTGTTTTTGTGTCAAATTGAGAGAGACTGTTACAGCTGGTAACCTCTACAGTCTGCTCAAGGAACAGTCTCATTAGAGAGAAAAAGAGCACCAGTTTTAGAGGTTAAGGTATTTATTACTTCCAAGTCAAACATTAATTTTAGAAGGCCTGGATTATAATTACTGAGTTTAAGAGGTGTTCATCCTCTTTGGAATAGAGAGCTAATGCTCCTTACCCTGCAAGTATGGGATCCATGTACACAGTCACGTGAGGAAAAGCTGGTAGGTGTTGTTTGAGGTGTGTTGCCTGCAGATGGTGGAATCCGTGTTCCTGCTCTGCCAACTGACTCCCGATCTGAAGGCATTCTTGCTGAGGAAGCAGTGGGAGGGAGGTGTGCAGGAGTTCCTTTCTCTGGGCCGCCTGTGACCCAGAGCGAGCCCAAGTGGACGCTGCCATGAACCAAGGCTAGACTCTGTGGACTTGAATTCATAGTAACCGTACTTGAAAGTACTCATACCGAGTGGAGCTCTGGGAACTGTCCATGTAGATGGTCTTGCTCTGTGCTATATACATATTAAAGGAACTTAACATGGAAAAAGAAAAAAATACTGAAGAATTTAAAACATAAGGAAAGCCTGAGAAGTGATGAAAACTGTAAAGAAAAACTGGCT
>NW_016691902.1:0-3619 GCF_001604755.1 Lepidothrix coronata | reverse complement strand
GCTGTGTCTCACCTAAAAAATCCACTGCGCAGGCTCGAAGGGTTAATGACCTTTCCCAAATCTTCGCTCGTGAAGACTGGCCATTATTTATTATTATTACTGCTAAAAAGTAGATGTAATGCTCTAGTCTTAAAAGATCTTACACTCTTTTTAAAAATACATATGTCTAGAGCTGTTAACTATGACACTGGAAATATCTGAATTATGACAGTTAAGATAGTTCAAATAATTAATGGTTTTTATTTTTTGTGAAATATTTTTAGTACAAAGGAGTTTGTCTTGTGAACATATATGGCTAGCACTTCTATGGTTTTGTGCGAAGAAAATATAATGTTTGAATGACTCAGTCAGTCCCATGGAATTGTGGTATATATATCAGCAAAAAATAGAATCTGAGTTCTTGTCCAAGTTCCTACTTAACCCAATGCAACTCAAAGCAATACTTAACAGCTTAAGCAATAATATTTTAGTTTACCACAAGCAAAATACTTACAATTAAATAGATTGAATTAACAAGAGAGCGAAAGGGTTCATGTTTGAAAAACAACTGGAATGATGACGTACAGTCAGGGAAAAAATATTTAAGCTAGTCAAAGCTAATTAAAAAAAAGAAAATAATTACATACTTCTTGCATATGCCCAATTAATTATTGAAAAATGTTGCACGTTTTTATTATTCTAACCATCATGAAAGTAATACCTTGTCACAAGTTGATCTCCATTGGATGGCATATTTGCACTACCATAGAAAAATATGTCTTGGAGGGGAGGATGTCAGATATGATTAGGGAAAAAACAATGGGCATATGTTTTCTTAAGAAAGTATACACTTTTATAAATGAACTTAACAGGGTAGAGTTGCCAAATGTCAGAACTTGTTTATGCAAAGTTTTGTTTTCTGTGTTTAGAGCATTATATTTGTAATACATATTTTTTTTTGCAGCTAATTTAATTCATCTTTCTAAATGTATTCTGGAAGAATCAGAAATTCCTCAATTATCAATATTTTTTAAAAATAGATAAATATCTTGAATGTGTTGTGTCACCTTAAGAAGCATTGTAGATGTGATTTTGTAATTTCTTTTGTTATGTCTTCAATGCTGCCTTTTTTTTGGTTGGTTGGTTGGTTTTTTGGTTTTTTGTTTTTTTTTTTAATTTCCCTGGGTGTAGAGCCCATTACTAGAACCACCAAAATATTTAAGATATTTCTTAAACTACCTTGAAAGTGTCTGTGTTTGTTTTGTCTCAGCTTTGTAAGATCCTGGTTCCCACAGTGCGGTTCCCTCCTTTCATGGTTGTAATCCTGCTCCCATCTTAACCTACAGGCAGGCTGCAGCCAGGACCATTGGCACTGCAGAATTCAGCTGTCCTGAAGTCCAGGCCAGAGCCAGTCCTAAGAGAAGACCAACAGAACACCAAGGTGATCTTCAAAAAATAAAAATTTTGACTGAAACTATATCAGAGGTATGAAAAAATCCTGAATTTTTCAGGAAGTAAAATTATATTTTAATTATCTAGGTGCCTACTTGAAAGTAAGGAGCAATCAAGCCTTGATCGCTAAGCCATCTATCTCACTGGCAATCCTTCATTTAACAGTCATTTACAATGACTTATTGACTGTGATTTGCCTTAAGAGAGCCCTAGGTGAAGGCATAGAATGCCATAAAGGCCAATTATCTGCTTTTACTAAGATTTCAATGTGAGCAAACACCTTCATTAGGGCTTCAGTTTAAAAAGGTAAAATGGATCGCCAGCTGGTGGAAATCGTAACAAGTGTACTGCAGCAAATCTTTCATAAAAAACCAGAGCATGAAAACAAAGAGGTTTTGCAAAAATATTACAATTTCTTTGCTAATAAGTTGTGTTAAAACAAAACCCCCCCCACCTGTACAGGTGAAAATGAAATATCAAACATGCCATAGCCATTGAATATATGAGTCTGATACTGACACAATAACAAAGACCATCAGAATTTTTCACTAGAAAAGTAGTAAGGAAATAATAGACTAAACCTAGGAAAAGAGCATAAACAACTAATACAATACGCATAGTAAAAATACAGTGAAAGGCATAGGAGTTGTGGGATGATGGATAGAGTTAAACCTAGAGGGGATTCAGAATTTTAAGGTAAAGAGCAGCTGCAACTCCCTGGACAGATGGAGATCGACATGCTGCCCAGTACAACGATAAACATCTGCTCAGAGAAACAGAACGGAGTGTGGAACAAAGTGGAGATTAAGTGGCCTTCCTCCATTGTCATCCCAGCATTATGGGAGAATATTTTGATACTAAGACCCTGTCTGATAAGGGAGAATCAAGATGTTCTGCTGCTGAAGCCAACAGCCATGTCGAACACCCTCCTCATGTGCCAAATCACAACTACCACCCCCCTCCCATCAGGTACACCAATCAGAAATAAAACATATTTATGACTAGAACCACTCAAACTTAACCCAAACATAAAGAAAATGGTATAAAAGTAAGTTGGGGATAGGGGGAAAGTGGGAGAAGACCTCCACCAAAACTGCTGGGATTAGTCAACCAGCTGAGTCCATTTTATTTTCCCTTCAGAGGGACCCCTTGGGTGAGAAATATGCTCTAAGTGCATTAAATGCTGCTTTTAGGACTAGACCTTTTGCTTGTGCTTACCCCATTGCATATTAATTAGACTGCTTTGTATCAGAACTTGTCCTTGCTTAATGTAGGAGTAGATTGCTTTAAAACATATTTTTGCAATAGACACTATCACCACCAACCTTCGAACGTATTAACCTGTCACAATTTACTCTGAAAGCAAATTTGTCACATTCGTTTGGCATATTCCACAAGATTATTAAAGAAGAGCTCCCATGACAAACATAAACAAATAAATAAACCTGTATATTTAATAGCAAGTTCTTTTATGCTATTTGCTACATTTCTTGAAAGGCAAATCTTCAGACTAGCAGGATTTACTGACAAGAGCAATATACAAACAAAATATTTCATCAGTAAGGAAAATTTCATCGGGCCTTTGAGTGTACTTTCTCTGAGCCCAAGGGCAAACTGGCTCGAAGTTCAAACACCAGAAGCAGAACTCTGTTCCAGCATTCATTATTATTATTATTATTATTATTATTATTATTATTATTATTGTTATTGCTATTGTTATTGTTATTATTATTATGTTTCCAACATAACAATCTGATTTTTATTTACAAGGCAAACTTTAATTTTTTTTATTTACTGAGAGTTTATTTCAA
This sequence comes from Lepidothrix coronata, assembly GCF_001604755.1. Classification (NCBI taxonomy): domain Eukaryota; kingdom Metazoa; phylum Chordata; class Aves; order Passeriformes; family Pipridae; genus Lepidothrix; species Lepidothrix coronata. Next base: position 377 of record NW_016691902.1, on the reverse strand, counting down.
ATCACCTCTTTTCTGTTCAATGTACTTGTATTGCTTTGCTCTGTTGCTAGACTTGTCAAGAAATCCTCTAGGTTAGGAATTACAAGTTGCTTGCTGTACATTTTAAAATCCAGCTACATATTCTGGGTTTGATATTTTTCACTTATAACATTTCTTTGAGAATTACATTCCAATTAGGATAACACTATTCATTTAGGGATCATTCAGATGGGAATGAAAGTATGGTTATCTTTTCCTCAGCTGGTCAGTAAAACTAGTACTCAAGAAGGAAAGAAATTTTAATGAAATTCTGATAAGTGCCACTGATGATTGTCCGCTTGGCAATCACACATACATTGGTGGTAACTTCATTGTCTGAAAGTATAAATCTAAATAAT
>NW_016691901.1:1883-3624 GCF_001604755.1 Lepidothrix coronata | reverse complement strand
AAAAGATATCCCTGGTGGCATCTTAGCTGTGGGAGGAGTCTTTTATGCAATTCTAAGAATGGGTCTGGCAGTTGGGAGGCAGCTCTGAAAACAGGAAATAACAGCCGTTATCCCCAGGAAAGAAAGCCTGGAAACTTTGGATGGTGTTGCAGTTTGTTTGTCAACCTGGAGACACCATGGGGATCAAAAGATATCCCTGGTGGCATCTTAGCTGTGGGAGGAGTCTTTTATGCAATTCTAAGAATGGGTCTGGCAGTTGGGAGGCAGCCCTGAAAACAGGAAATAACAGTCGTTATCCCCAGGAAAGAAAGCCTGGAAACTTGGGATTGTGGTGCAGTTTGTTTGTCAACCTGGAGACACCATGGGGATCAAAAGATATCTCTGGTGGCATGTTAGCTGTGGGAGGAGTCTTTTATGCAATTCTAAGAATCGGTCTGGCAGTTGGGAGGCAGGTCTGAAGACAGGAAATGACAGCCCTTATCACCAGGAAAGAAAGCCAGGAGGCTTTGCCTTTGTGGTGCAGCTGGTGTGTCATTCTGGGCACTCCATGGGGAGGAAGAACTTTCTGTGCTGGCCTCTTTCGTGTGGGAGGAATCTTTGTTTATATGCAATTTTGGGAATCGGTGTGGCAGTTGGGAGGCAGGTCTGAAAACAGGAAACAATAGCCCTTATCCCCAGGAAAGAAAGCCTGGAAACTTGGCTTTGTGGTGCAGGGTGTTTGCCAAGCTGGGGCGTCCATGAATAGCGAGTGATTCTGTGCTGTCATCTTTGTTGTGGGAGGAATCTTTGTTTATATGCAATTTTGGGAGTCGGTCTGACCCTTGGGAGGCAGGTCTGAAGACAGGACATGACAGCTCTTATCGCCAGGAAAGAAAGTCTGGAGGCTTTGCCTTTCTGGTGCAGCTGGTGTGTCATTCTGGGCACTCCATGGGGAGGAAGAACTTTCTATGCTGTCATCTTTGTTGTGGGAGGAATCTTTGTTTATATGCAATTTTGGGAGTTGGTCTGGCAATTGGGAGGCAGGTCTGAAAACAGGAAACAATAGTCCTTATCCCCAGGAAAGAAAGACTGGAAACTTGGGTTTGTGGTGCAGGGTTTTTGCCAAGCTGGGGCGTCCATGAATAGCGAGCGCTTTCTGAGCTGTCATCTTTGTTGTAGGAGGAATCTTTGTTTATCTGCAATTTTGGGAGTTGGTCTGGCAGTTGGGAGGCAGATCTGAAAACAGGAAACAATAGTCCTTATCCCCAGGAAAGAAAGCCTGGAGACTTGGCTTTGTGGTGCAGTGTGTTTGCCAAGTTGGGGCGTCCATGAATAGCGAGTGCTTTCTGTGCTGTATTCTTTGTTGTGGGAGGAATCTTTATTTATATGCAATTTTGGGAGTCGGTCTGTCAGTTGGGAGGCAGGTCTGAAAATAGGAAATAACAACCCTTATCACCAAGAAAAGAAAGGCTGGAAGCTTTGCTTTTGTGGTGCAGTTGGTTTGTCAACCTGGAGACTCCATGGGGATCAAAACATATCCCTGGTGGCATGTTAGCTGTGGGAGGAGTCTTTTATGCAATTCTAAGAATCGGTCTCGCAGTTGGGAGGCAGCTCTGAAAACAGGAAAAAACAGCCGTTATCCCCATGAAAGAAAGCCTGGAAACTTGGGATTGTGGTGCAGTGTGTTTGCCAAGCTGGGGCGTCCATGAATAGCGAGTGCTTTCTGTGCTGTCATCTTTGTTGTAGGAGGAATCTTTGTTTA
>NW_016691901.1:0-1112 GCF_001604755.1 Lepidothrix coronata | reverse complement strand
GAAAATAGGAAATGACAACCCTTATCCCCAGGAAAGAAAGGTTGGAAGCTTTGCTTTTGTGGTGCAGTTGGTTTGTCAACCTGGAGACTCCATGGGGAGCAGGAGCTTTCTCTGCCTACATCTTCGCTGTTGGAGAAATCTTTGTTTATATGCAATTTTGGGAGTGATCTTGCAGTTGGGACGCAAGTGTGAAAACAGGAAATGACAGCCCTTATCACCAGGAAGTCTTCAGCTATCTTCAGCAATCTTCAGCAATCTTCAGCTATGTGGTCGTTTGTCAGCCTAGGGAGCACATGAGAAACAAGAGATTTCTGTACTATCACCTCATCATCACACTGACCTCATAAAGCCCAGACATGATATAATGGTGCAGGACTCATCATCAAACTGACCTCATAAAACCCAGATATGTCATAATGGTGCAGGCCTCATCACCACACTGACATAATAAAGCCCAGATATGTCATAGTGGTGCAGGCCTCATTATGGCACTGACCTCATAAAGCCAAGACATGTCATCATGCTGCAGGCCTCATCATGGCACTGACCTCATAAAGAACAGACACCTGATAACGGTGGAGGCCTCATCATCACAGTGACCTCATAGAGCCCAGACACGTCATACATAATGGTGCAGGTCTCATCATCATACTGACCTCATAAAGCCCAGACACGTCATAATGGTGCAGGCCTCATCACCACACTGACCGCATAAAGCCCAAACACCTCATAATGGTGCAGGCCTCATCATCACACTGACCTCATAAAGCCCACACATGTCATAATGGGGCGAGTCTCATCAACACACTGACCTCATAAAGCCCATATATGTCATAATGGTGCAGACCTCATCATCACACTAACCTCATAAAGCCCAAACACCTCATAATGGTGCAACACTCATCATAGAACTGACATCATAAAGCCCAGACATGTCATAATGGTGCAGACCTCATCATCACAGTGACCCCATAAAGCCCAGACACCTCATAATGGTGCAGGCCTCATCTTCACAGTGACTTTATAAAGCCCAGATATGTCATAATGGTGCAGACCTCCTCATGGCACTGATCTCATAAAGCCCAGACATGTCATAATGGTGCAGGCCTCAT
>NW_016691900.1:0-3624 GCF_001604755.1 Lepidothrix coronata | reverse complement strand
GTTCCTGTCCCCCTCTATGTGGTGGTGGCAAAGACCCCTTGGTACCCCAAAAAACACGCACCAGCATTTCCCTGCTTGCAGACAAGCAGGCAGCAAGTCCAACCTTCCCCGCCCTGGAGGAGCTGGTGCCCACCCCACATGTCCTCCCACATCTTCCTCCCCAGCCACGCAGGGGTGGGACCCACCCCGAGGGACGCTCAGGGAAGCCAGGCTCACCGTACAAGTTCTGGACGGCCAAGATGTCATCCCAGCTGAGGACAAAATCCTTGCTGAGCTTCTTGTAGTAGGGAGACATCAGGGCGCTCTTGACGGGGGAGTGCTCCAGCCCCAGCGTGTGCCCGACCTCGTGAGCCACCACGATGAAGAGGTTGCGCCCTTTGCCGCTGTGCAGGGACCAGCGCTCGGCGCTGTCAAAGTGGGCTTCCCCACGCCGGGGGAAGAAGGCGTGGGCCAGGGCACCTCCTGGGGACACGAGAGACATCAGGGACCACGGGGTAGGGGGCACATGCAGCTCTGGTTTGCCTAAATGGGCATCACTTTCAGCTCTGGTTTGGAGGGTGCTGTCAAATGGGGAGGGCTCCTTAAAGGCCACCAGCAATAAGGAATATCCTACAAGGAATATCTCAGCCACCTCACTGGCAGACCTCAGCTGCAGAGTTGGGAGGGAGGACCTCAAATCAGACAGCAAACTGGTGCAAACTGGGCTAAGAGGCGCTGCTGGAGCAGAGCCCTGCCTCCCTCACCCCCAGCCCTCCTCCCTGCCGGGGAAGAGCCCACGTTGTAAAAGAGCAGCTTACGAGGGGGAAGCGACCAGCACCTGGCCCATCGAAGGCGTTGTTGAGTCCATCGTTGTGGTCCCCGTGGAAGAAGGTCAGGCGGATGTCAGCGGGGCCGTCCTGCACCTCCCAAAACACCAGGGAGGACACGTTGCTCCAGAGCTCGAAGGCGGCTCTCACGGCCAGGCGCACCTCGTGCTGCGGCAGGTACGGCGGCCAGTTCACCACCCGGTACGTCAGGTGCCTCTTGTACCACCTCCCACCTGCAGCGGGGGCAAGCTCAGCGTGACGATGGGCACTTGGACTCGTTCTCCCACCCAGGAGCGGAGGAAAGCTTCCCAACGCTGGGAAGTGCCACGGCTTTCCCAAAGCGAAGCTGAAAGTCAGCTCAGTGCCACCAGCAACCCTGGCACTCTGCACCACCATGAAATCCCACCAGAGCCCACCCAGAGATTGCCAAGGCTGGAGCTGCAACCAAATCCCAGGAGAGGGGCCAAAACGTCTTTGAGGAGAGGAGAAGCTGGGGCACCCAGTTTGAACCCCACCCTTGCCTCAGTAAACTCTCCAGAGCCAAATCCAGCATGGGGCCCTGCTGGAAGGCCTCCTGCCTGATGCCAGCTCCATGTCCAGAAGATGCAGCCCAAGGGCTGGATTTCAGGGAGAGAAAGCAAAGCTAGCTCTGGAAACAAGTTAGGCAAAGGAATGGGAAGGGGTCTTGGCAGCACCTTGGGGGCACAACAGATTACTGCCCAAGGCTTCCTTAAAAGCTTTCAGGGGAGGCAGAGCCCTGATGCCACCAGGACAATGAAGAAGGGGACAAGCTTGTGTGACCCCCCCTTAGCTCCCAACTCTCCTCCTACCACACAGGAGTGCAAAGATGTGTGTTCCTGCAGCTGCTGAGCAGCATCACAGCCTCCTACTCCTCCTCCAGCACCCCTTGGCAGCTGTGGGGACCCCAGGGCCCTGGGATTACATCTGGCAGGGTGCATCTGGCCAGGAGCAGGAAAAAAGCCGTGGGGCCCTGGGGAGATGCAGGTGCCAGAGCCAGTGCTGAGGCGTGGGAGCGGTGACAGACCTCCAGTGTCTGCATCTGCTCCAGATGTGCGGGAAAACAGGGGGAACGGAGCCGGCAGCACGCCGGGGCTCGCTGCTCCGGGTCTGAGCCAAGAGCTTAGACCTGGCAGACATCCAACCCCAGCTCTGCCTCCTTCTCCCCCATTTCTGAGGAGCCCATGGCAGGGGAGACTCAGGGCCAGCTGGTCACACTCCTGGGGGCAGAATCAGTTCCCATTGCTTGACAGTGCGATGACAGCCCCCAGCTCCAAAGGGACATGGATGCACTTCCACCAGGACATAACCTGTGTGGCAAAGGCTAAAACCTGCATGGATGGCTGCAGCCCTAAAACAAAGCCCTGGCATCCCATCCTTCCCTCCACGGGAGCAGGGCATCTACTATCAGAGGAGGATGGATGGCACTAGCAGGCAAGGCTGGGTGAGCCACATGTGGCCAGCTCTTGGGAAGAGGATGGTCTGGCATTTGGCCCTTCCCTCTCTGCCTCACTACCCGCCTGTCCTGGGCTTGGGATGCCTCCTGCAAGGGCCAGACTGCATGTCAGGGCTTTGGAAGGAAAGCCAGAGGCTGGAGGAGGATGAGGGAGCTCTCCTGGGGCTGTACACCGCCAGCCCTGCCAGATGCAGAGACAGCCTGACACGGCACAGAGCTCTTTCTTAATCTTGCCTTCATTTTTCCCATGTCCTAAGCGCAGCTGGCCCCGGCCCTCTTGCTCTCTAGGAATCCAATTACTCATCCACAAGCCCAGGAGGGAGCTCATGAGGGACAAGAGGCCCAATCCTGGACACACAGGAGCACAGAAGGATGCTTGGGGCAGAGCTAAACCCCTTAACATGGCTGAAATGACTCCCTGGGTCAAGCAACCCAGTGCTGGCAGGTTTCGTGGTTACTGCTGGGTGATTAACACACGTTAGAATTCCCAAAGCTCAGCAAAACCTAGAGATAACTTCACTGTTTGCCAGCTCCTGCCCTCCAGATCATGGCATCACAGGCATTATCCAGGGCCACAGTGACCTGATCGCTCCTTGGGAGATGTCCTGGCTCCCTCAACAGCAGTAAAATGACCCCGGAGAGCCAAATTTCCCCACGAGTGGGAGTTGCACCTCTAATCACCGCTGACATCAAGACACACAGAACAACCGAAAATAAAGAGGTCTAAAAATAAAGTGATGCAAAGCCCAAGTGGACCCTGGGGTGGATGTGGTGCAGCCAGGGCCGCACCTCCCACCCACAGCAGCATCCCACAGAGCCCGGGATGGGAGAGCTGGACTTGCAGCATTCCAGCAGCCCAGCACCCAGACACCACAGGGGTCGGTGCTCACCGTGCTGTGCCGTGCGCCGGCGGCGCCGGGCGGCCGATGCCCGGCGTGTCCCAACAGCTCTGCTCTCCCCGTCATCGGTGCCACACCGCGGCTGAGCCATCTGATGGAGCGTGGGGGCATCCAGCACCCCGCTGAGCGGGAGGTGGGTCACCCGCTGGAAATCCCTGGAAAGGGAAGGGAGACATCAGCACCCACATCCAGACCCTCCACGGGGGGTTTCAGTGATGTTCGTGCCGGGGATTTGGCCTGAGCCAGGGTTTTCACCCAGCAAGCCTCACGCCCCGCCACCAGGACTTCACTTAGGTGATAAAATAAGAACCACAGCCGACTTGTAAGTCATCTCCTAGCAGTGCATAAGCAAGTGCCTTTTCTAGTTTTTAACCCTATTTATTTGACTTTGTGTTTGACTTTGCACTTGACTTTGCACGGGGTCAGGCCTGGGATGTTCCCAGAG
>NW_016691899.1:0-3632 GCF_001604755.1 Lepidothrix coronata | reverse complement strand
TGGCCAGCACTGGAAGTTGGAACAGATTCCTCCTTCCTCTCTAACTGGCAGTGCAGAGAAAGCAGGAGGCTGGTGCAGCCTGGAACTTCTCATTCTTTCACTTCAAGCATGTAAGCTTATTAGTTGTTCTGTGTTGACTCCAGAGCAAACAAAAAAAAGTTCATTGATCACTCCTTGTTTATGTGTTTCTAATTCTTTTTGAGAGCTTATTTACAGAGGTGCCATCTTGAAATTGATAATTCAGCATACATAGGATTTGATTAAAGTGCCAGTGAGACGAGTTACAAATCTAGTCTTCCTCTCATACACGCCTTCTGTCTGGTTGAGGTTTGTTTATTTTGCACCCTTCTTTTGAGTTTTTGGGTCAAGCCACAGACAGGGGCTGCCTTTCTAGAGTTTAGAAGTTGAAAAGCTCTTAGAAATTATGTTAGAGGAACTCTATGAACATTTTCAACTATCCTGAATGTCAAATGGTTTTGAAGAAAATTTATTGTTAGAGATCATAGGTAGTTTTGAATCCAGAGTTTATTCTTCCCAAGCAGAGTGTGTACAGCATGTGATATGTTCCTCAATGTCATTGTTTTATCATGCCTGGTGTGATGTGGAGATAATTGAAATAGCTCTGTAACGTGCTACTGATAAGGATGTGTGTAGCAAATATATATATATACATATTTATTTATGTTTTAACATGTTTGAAAATATCAATTGACAGTATTCTGTATATTTTCTTCCCCAGCATGTAAATGGTTTTAGTTCCACCTTCTTTTCTTGGCTAAGAAATTTTTTTCTGTTTTTCTTAGCTGTCACAGGACATCGTGCTCGGGTGGCCTATAATAAATATCTCTTATTTATATATATCATTAAAACTGCCGAATTCCTCTTCTTTTAGATGTTGAGAATTTAACTTGATTCTAGGCAGGATTCTCAGTTTATATTCATGATCAGAGCATGCCTCTCCCAAGCAGGGTACATTTCTTTTTTACTGTTTCTGTTTTCGAGAACTTTTAAAGTGAGTATTTTACTCAGCTGGTGGGTGGGTGATTCTAACTTAGTGTTTCATTACTCTGTTATGTTTTTATTTCCTCTGCTGAATGCTAGAACTGGAATTGCAGAGAAGTTCATCCAAGATTCTCTGTCTTTTACTGTACGATTAATCTTCTAATAAACTTGGGTAATGTATTTCTAATTTGGATCCCTGTTCATTTATTTTACCATTGAAAGGAGGAACTCACAAGAGAGGCTCGGGTTCATGTCAGTATTTTCTTCTTCTTCTAAGTTTTCCACAGCCCACCTGGTGGTCCCTGACCACCACATATGGCTCAAGAGTCTTTCCAAACCTAGTGACCTTTGGTAGATCCAAAAAAATCCATTCTAGAGCCTGGAATCCCATTGGGCCTCCACTGGTGGAGGAGTGGTGGATACCATACTGAGTCCCAGCCTTTTTCCTTACTGCAATATCTGTAGAAACAAATGCAATCTAAGTAAAGATTACATTAATTTTCATCCCATTGCCAACTTAATTTCACCTGATTTGGCTGTGTGTGCGTGCAACAGTGAAAAAGGTCGGCTAATAGTCTTGCAAATACTGTATTCTGAAAACTTTCTGTTTCTTCCTTTTTCTGACCATATGATGGGCAACCAAAAGTGATTAATTGTACACAACTACAGTGGCAGCTTTTCCCCCAGTTGTTGATAAAATGCTGATAAGTGTTTATTGGGTATTCCTGATGTTGCTGGTCACATAGTCCATTTAAATTCTAAGAAGAAAGAATTTTTATTAATTAAAATAATGATGGCATTTATTTAGCAACGGGAAACTTGCGATCAGAACTTTGAAGTTTTACATTCTTTCCCCTGTCAAATCCAAAATGCAGCTGGGGGTTTCTCACAGTAAGGACTGAACAAACAGTGAGGTCCCAGTGAAAACAATAACCCTGGTGTGATGCAGTATATCTTGCTGTTTTGCATAGTAGCTTTTGTAAATACCGAAGGATTTTGTCTACAGTTTATAAATAACTTTACTTTCGTTCAACAACAGCTGCAGCGGAGAGGCTCAGATTATGCAACTGCCTTAGAAGAGTCTGGACTAATCTGAGTAATCAGGTTGAAAATTTGTTACCTGGGAGTCGAGAAATGAGCCTGGAAGAGGCAGGAAATTGCTTCATAGGGGTAACTGAGATCCAAATAGTCGGGAAGACAGCTGGAGCGGGCGGGAGCTCTGCCTGGGACAGGACTGTGCTGTTGAACGCTCCATTGGCAGCGATGGGAGCTCAGCTCGGCAGCAGCAGGGCCTGCAGTTCATCAGGGCCCACAGCCAGTAGGTGCCAGTGCAGCCAACTGGGATTATCAGTCACAGCAGGGAAGGATGATTTGTCAGGGTGCAGGGTGGGAGAGGGGGAAGCCCAAGTCAGAGTCCATGATTTCAAAGCTGTAAATCTACGAGCTCTTTCGGAAAAGGATGCCCCTACTCATGTTTAGATTTCCCCAAGTAAGAAAATGGTGATGTCTCATCACCAGCCCGACACTTTCAGGACATCTGTGTTTAGTTTACTGCAGATTACAAAAAAAAAAGTCAAAAACAAGTAAAATTTTCAATCCCTCCCTCTGATTTTTTTTTTCTTTAGATTAAAAATGAGCAGGCTTTGTATGTAAAGGAAAGGTTAAGTCTTCCTAAGTTAGAACTGTGATGAATTGTTATCAAAAAGGTTATTTTAATCTGCAGTGGTCAATCTACAACTGGCAAATACTGCCTTGGAGAAAGTAATCATGGGCCATAAAGCTGGAATAGTAGTGCTACATTCAGAGTCATGGTTTTGTCTTATAGGGACTTTTTCTTATGATTTGGTTTAATACAGAAGCCAATACGAATACTCACAGGTGTAAGAATAGTTCACATGAATTAGAACAACATCTGTAAGCCATATCTTCATATGTGGTGCTGGTGACAATGGCATAAAACAATATGTAAAGATAAGTACTTGAGACTTCAGGTTGCAGAGTTATACATTACACAATTTTTTTTTTTTAATGCAATTCTTTTTTTCTCCTGTGGCTACTCCTGAATTCAGAAGATGTGGAGCCGAATGTGTTTCTGAATTAATCACAGTAGCAGTTGTTATAGCATGTGTAAGGATTTGGCCTATTCTTTTAGAAACTTCTTCAAACACCTTGAGAAGTCGTGTTTTAATTAAAAACTGGGAAGCGACTCATACCTGTGACTTCAACATATTTTAAAATCCAAACCATTCATAGACAGATGATCTCAATCCATTCAGGAGTTACCTGAGTTCACTTCAAAGGATCAATTTCTATCTGTGTTATTGAAAGGGTTGTATGTTTAAGTTAAAATTAGATGTTTGGGAATGCAGCATGTTGTGCACCCCACCTCCCCAATTGTATTTGGGCTAAGAATAAAAGGTGTAGATTCCCTTGAAGCACATTTTGAGGTGTTTTCCTCAACACTTGCACGGCTCCAGACTATAAACTGTCTAGACGGCCTTTCAGAGTTTATTTACAGCAGACAGTGCAGCAGAAATACATGATCGCTGCAGATGATTTATTCATGTTAATATTTACCAAATAATACTACCTAAACCAGAGAGATTATGAGCTTAATTTAGAAAAGATAT
>NW_016691898.1:0-3634 GCF_001604755.1 Lepidothrix coronata | reverse complement strand
TTTTTTTTTTTTTTTGGTGGAAACTTGATGAATCTCGCATTTAGAACTGTGCACGAAAAAAATGTGTTATGTAAAAACAGAGCAAATGGGCCCTTCATCTGCTGATTAATGGGTCAGGCCCCTCTTCTCATACCACAAGGGGGTTTTAATGTGAGAAAGTGATAATAGGTTCGCAGAGACAACAAGCTGGGGCTTAATGCTGCTGGTGAACCCAACAGTATTTCGGTGGTTTTTCTTGAGATTTCCTTACAGTCTTCCAGCTGTACCATGGAGGAACAGGCATTCCCAGATGTGGCACAGTCTTCATGTGTTTGTAAGCACAGTAGAACATTTGCTCTTTTCAATGGATTTGTTGGACAGTTGCATTCATGAGGTGTGCTGAGAGAGGGTTTTCTCAACATAAAACAGGGATCACTTGAAATGCCCACCTATGTTTGTATAGAGATTTTAATGATCATGTTTTAAAAGTCCTTGTGTTAATCTATGCAGAGACTGCGTCCCTACATGGTATTTAATAGTCTCCTCTCTTATCACTTTGCTTTCTGCCTGTACCACCTGAATGGTCTAAGCCATCTGACTTTTGTCTTGCTCGCTCTTAACCTTGTCTGCTATCATGAGAAGGGTGGTGTTTGGTTTACACTGAGCTGCTAAGTAGACGTCTCTGTGATGGCACTGTCTGCCTTTGTACTGGAAGGGAATTTCTGCTGGCTCATAGCGCTTCCTGAGAGGGCTGTCTCTTTAAGGAGTTATCTCATATTTTCAGAAATTGACTGTGAAAATTCTAAGTAATGGTGTGACATGATCACACTCACTTTCCGTAGTTAATCCTTCACTAGGGGTCAGGCGCTTTCCCTGCTCAATGAGTCATTTGATTGTCATCTACCTTGCACAAAAAAACTACGAAGCCCCAAGCACTGTCTGGTAAGGATGACAGGCAGTCACAGTGCTGAGCTCTGTGCAGGAATAACTGAGTTAGAAAAAAGCTGCTGGCACTGTAATAAAGCGTTTAATGGACAGACAGCCTCTTTTACCTTCCTTGGGGTAACACTAAATCCCTTTTTATTGTAGTTTGCACAGATGTTAGTGAGTTATCCATTTCTCTAATCATACTAGAAGTTGGCACATCCATCTTAAGTAAGAAGACCAGCCCACTCTGTTTTTGAGAGTCCTTTTTCTAATAAACTTGTGTCAGTTCCAGGTCAGTTTCACCAATACAAATAAAATTCAAACAAATAAAAAGTATATTGTCTGGTGATGAGATGTATGTAATTATGTCCCTTAGGTCAGTTTAAATTTACAGTGGGAGTTACACTGTGTATAACCCTTTCCGCAATTGAGATTTTTCCCGCTGCTTTAAAAAATAAAACGAAACCACCACAATATTTAGCCGATATATTGCAGTTATGTGGTAGTCTCAGTTTTGGAGCCGAATGTTCTATATGATTCATTTTACTTTGCAATTATTTGTATATAAATGCATCATTGTGTTCTGCGAACAATATCTCCCCTCCCTCCTCCGATAAATCTTTCGGAATGGAATCCACTTGTTTTATTTCCTCTACAGAGTGATGCAAACTGGCTCTGTAAATGCAGAGTTTTTGTATCTGTTTCTATTCTTTTGCATGGTGCTACAGCAATTGCATCCCCTTGTTGAAGAGTTTATTCGCCTTCAAGTGGTTGTTCCTAAACGCAACGCTGTTATTAATGAAATGAAATAAAAGCTTCGGTTTGGGGCTGTGGGGAGAGAAAAACCCACAGCCCAGATCGTACTCGACAAGGTGCTACATGCTTCAACTGCCAGCGTGCTTACAAAGGTCAGCTAAAGTTCAGGAAGGGATAAATGATTGCTACTTTGAGGGGGTCCGTGGTAAGCCTTGTTCTTTTTTGCACCGAGTTGATGGGTTCACAGCGGTAGCTGAATTTTGATAGATTGGCAGACACTGAAAGGAAATGCTAAATCTGCCACAGGGACTCTAACTAACTTCATTTTCTAGGGGCAAAGGGTAAAAAGACAAGGGGTACTGTTCAAGGGCAGGACATCATATGACCTGGTCAACAAAGCTACCAGTGTTGTTTGTTTGGATCCTTGCCTTGTTGTACCTGGCTGCTTAACAAAAGGCCTTACCAGCAGGGTGGGCTATCAAAATAAACATTAAAGGTTCAGGGGTTGATGCTAGTCCTTTGTGTATGTAAATTTACTGCTCTCTGGGGTCTCACTGTAAATGAGAAGGCCTGTCTCTGTTGTGTTTCCTGGTAAAATACTTTTAATAAATAAATCAAAGACAATGGAACATTAACTATTTCTCACCAAAATGGAAAAAGTATGCAGTTATTTTTTTTTTTTAAACAGTTTCTGTACTTTGCCATAAAAAAGAAAACCTCTCAGCTTCCAAACACCTAGGGCAAGTTACACTGACAATCCTGCAAAACAAAAACCTAACCTCCCAGGTTGGCTGTTGAGTTTTACACCGAGCTGATGTGCTGAATATATCTGACTTTTTATACAAGCCTTGAAACAGATAAAACGATTGATTAAGTTGAAGGCCATGTTTCTGTAAGGTCAGTCTTACGATGGGCTATGTACAGTCCAGACACATTTGACATCCGGTTAGCACACTTAATGGTAAAGACTTTATTCACAAACGGGGTAATTGTGCACATAAATGCTTAATTAAGTGCATTTGTCCGGGTCATTAAGCTGGTTGTATACACAGTTGTGAAAACTGTATGTTTCTACCTTTTTCTTCTTTTTAATCTTAAGTTTCCTTTGTGATCTCCTAACACATTCTAGAATGAATGAATTTATGCTGTGAGAGAATGGGGAGTTTGAAATGTTTGAAAGGGAATCTGAAACCATGTGAAACCAGCTAATGTTTCAGATTTCATCAGGAACTCAAAACGCATCAGTGATTCTCCAGGTTTAGAAACCATATGGTGAACCTGAGTCCAACTTTCAATGACCATAGTCTGATTTATAGTTTTCCATGGCAATTGGTCAAAAACTGTGATTTTTCCCAGGCTTCAAAGAAAACTAGACAAGCCTAAGTGATTTGACTGAGAGTTGGGTTTAGTCTGAAGTCACCATTCAGAAGTTGACTGGAGGTTGGTATTTCCATAACTTCTAAACTGCTACACCACGTTATCAGAATGCTAAAATTAAAATTGTTTCCTTTACTGGCTGGATATTGTTAGAACCATTGGCTTCATCTCTTTGTTTGTCTTCTAAGACCACTTGGGGAAGAATAGAAAAATCTCATTTTGTTTTTTTGGTTTTGTTTTGTCAGTGTTTAACAAGAATTGAGCTCACACAGCCTCCAGGAGTCAACCTCTGGAGCAGTACCAGTTAACTTAGCTTTCTTCCCATTTCTGGGAACTGGACAGCACATACTGCAGGGATTTGGGTTTTTTTTGGCCTAACAGATCTCAAAGCACTTTACCTCACCCAAAAGAGAGCACTGAGAGCTCTCTTCAAATACCACACACATTTTTAGCTAAAGGATACACAAGAGTCAGTATCTATTTATTGGGATAAATGAGAGCTGTGGAGGATTAGAAGGTGAGTCTGATTGAGTTCTACAAGAAGGACATAAATGACTGCACAAGGCTTGAAAGCAGGTTGCTTTTTCTTGGTTTG
>NW_016691897.1:2536-3635 GCF_001604755.1 Lepidothrix coronata | reverse complement strand
GGGGGGGTCCCGGGGGGGGGTTCCCGCGCACCTGAGGGGGGGGGGAGGGGGCCACGCCCTCACCTGGTCTCCACCAGCCGGCGCAGGGGGCTCAGCACCTGCTCGGGGGGGCGGCGGCCCCTCCCCAGGTGCCCCCCCAGGTGCACCCGGTGCCACAGGCGGGGGTCGGAGGCCACGGCCCGCCACAGGCGGCACACCTGGGACACCCTGGGGGGGCGCGGGGGGGCACAGGTGAGGGGCACCGACCCCACAGGGGGGAGCAGGGACCCCCTCGGTGCCCCCCAGGTGTGTGACAGTGACCCCCAGGTGTGTGAAATGACCCCCAGGTGTGGGACAGTGACCCCCAGGTGCCCCCCAGGTGTGTGCAGTGACCCCCAGGTGTGTGCAGTGGCCCCCAGGTGCCCCCCAGGTGTGGGACAGTGACCCCCAGGTGCGTAAAATGACCCCCAGGTGTGGGACAGTGACCCCCAGGTGTGGGACAGTGACCCCCAGGTGTGTAAAATGACCCCCAGGTGTGGGACAGTGACCCCCAGGTGCCCCCCAGGTGTGTGCAGTGACCCCCAGGTGTGTGCAGTGACCTCCTGGTGCCCCCCAGGTGTGGGATAGTGACCTTCAGGTGTGTGTCATGACCCACAGGTGTCTGCAGTGCCCCCCAGGTGTGGGACAGTGACCTCCAGGTGTGGGACAGTGACCCCCAGGTGTGTGCAGTGACCCCCAGGTGCCCCCCAGGTGTGTGCAGTGACCTCCAGGTGTGGGACAGTGACCCCCAGGTGCCCCCCAGGTGTGTGCAGTGACCCCCCGGTGCCCCCCAGGTGTGTGCAGTGGCCCCCAGGTGTGTGAAATGACCCCCAGGTGTGTGCAGTGACCTCCTGGTGCCCCCCAGCTGTGGGATAGTGACCTTCAGGTGTGTGCCGTGACCCCAGGTGTGTGCTGTGCCCCCCAGGTGTGTGCAGTGCCCCCCCCGGTGCCCCCCAGGTGTGGGACAGTGGCCCCCAGGTGCCCCCCAGGTGTGGGACAGTGCCCCCCAGGTGCCCCCCAAATGCAGGATCGTGACTCCCAGGTGTATGTGACGACCCCCCAGGTGCCCCCCAGGTGTGGC
>NW_016691897.1:0-1345 GCF_001604755.1 Lepidothrix coronata | reverse complement strand
GGGCGGGGGGGCAGAGCTGGGACAGGTGTGACAGGTGGGGCAGGTGTGACAGGTGGGGCAGGGAGGGACACTTGTGACAGGTGACACAGGTGTGAAAGGTGTGGCAGGGGGGACAGAGCTGTGACAGGTGTGACAGGTGGGGCAGGTGTGACAGGTGGGGCAGGGAGGGACACTTGTGACAGGTGACACAGGTGTGAAAGGTGTGGCAGGGGGGACAGAGCTGTGACAGGTGTGACAGGAAGGGACAGCTGGGACAAGTGGGACAGGTGACACAGGTGGGACAGGTGTAACAGGTGTGACAGAGCTGTGACAGGTGTGACAGGAAGGGACAGCTATGACAGGTGAGACAGGTATGACAGGGGTGCGGCAGGTGGGACAGGAAGGGACAGCTATGACAAGTGACACAGGTGCGAAAGGTGGGGCAGGTGTGATAGAGCTGTGACAGGTGTGACAGGTGGGGCAGGTGTGACAGGTGGCACAGGGAGGGACACCTGTGACAGGTGACACAGGTGTGAAAGGTGGAGCAGGTGTGACAGGTGTGACAGGTGTGACAGGTGTGACAGCTGTGACAGGTGTGACAGGTGTGACAGGGAGGGACAACTGTGACAGGTGACACAGGTGTCACAGGTGGGGCAGGTGTGATAGAGCTGTGACAGGTGTGAAAGGTGGAGCAGGTGTGACAGCTGTGACAGGTGTGACAGGTGTGACAGGTGTGACAGGGAGGGACAACTGTGACAGGTGACACAGGTGTCACAGGTGGGGCAGGTGTGGCAGAGCTGTGACAGGTGTGACAGGTGGGACAGGTGTGACAGGTGGGACAGGTTTGTGACAGGTGTGACAGGGAGGGACACTTGTGACAGGTGACACAGGTGCAAAAGGTGGGGCAGGTGTGATAGAGCTGTGACAGGTGTGACAGGTGGGGCAGGTGAGACAGGTGGGACAGGTTTGTGACAGGTGTGACAGGGAGGAACACTTGTGACAGGTGACACAGGTGCAAAAGGTGGGGCAGGTGTGATAAAGCTGTGACAGGTGTGACAGGTGGGGCAGGTGAGACAGGTGAGACAGGTTTGTGACAGGTGTGACAGAAAGGGACACTTGTGACAGGTGACACAGGTGTGAAAGGTGTGGCAGGTGTGATAGAACTGTGACAGGTGTGACAGGTGTGAAAGGTGTGGCAGGTGTGATAGAGCTGTGACAGGTGTGACAGGTGGGGCAGGTGTGGCAGAGGGGACAGGTGTGACAGGAGGGACAGGAGAGAGAGGTGGGACAGGTGAGACAGGTGGGGCAGGGCTGTGGCAGGTGGGACAGGGAGGGACAGGTGGGACAGGTGAGACAGGTGGGGCAG
>NW_016691896.1:0-3638 GCF_001604755.1 Lepidothrix coronata | reverse complement strand
TCTGATGAAATAATGTGGTAACTACAGCACTTATCCAGGAAGCTTATGTTCTCTCACCCCAAAGATTCAAGATGGCATTTCTCCTCTTCCAGGACATGAGTGTACTAGGTTAGAGGCACTATACTGATACTTTTCGTACCTTTCTTCTATGCTGCCTCTCAGTACAAAGAAAAGAATTAATGATTTTCTGTAATGGAAGGAGAAAAGTAAAGCACAGCAAGCTTTGCAGAGAAAGTAGGAGAAAATATGACTTTCTGTTACAGGGCTATGAACATTTACCTGGGAGGGGATGTTCAGACCCTCTTCTCTACTGTTGAGGCAGCCTTCGTATTTCTTGCTGAGCCACAACTGAATTAGCGTAACCAACATAAAACTGGAGGATTTCCAAAGTGAGATTCTCCACCAAAGAGCTCCTAGATTGGTGATCCAGTTTAAGCCAATAAATTTTAGATATTTTGTTTTGCTGTGGTGCAGTGCCTGTAGGAGGAACAAGATAGTCTCTGTATATTTCCACACACAAGCCTTGAGGTTTGGGTTGGCTGTTCTCTGAGTAGGTGGGATGTCAGGTTCTGGATTCATGTCCCAGGCAGAGTCAGGAGCTCAGGACTGGCCATTCCTGCTGGTGTCCACTAGTACTGAGGCTTCTACCTGTTGTCATGGGTAGGTCCACTACCACTGGCCTCAACTTGCTGTGTCTCTGCTGTTTACAGCTGCTGTTTTTTCTGAAATACATAGTAAGTTATATCAAATTAATATAATTCAGAACCTGTATTTCTCTGTTAAATTTTGTTAAAATTGCCTAATAAATGTGATTGAGGGCTTTTATCAGGGAGTGCAAAAGCAATCATAGGCTTTTATCAGGCAGCGTAATCTTGTCATCTTGTTAACTCAGAAAAAAAAGCTAAATTGGGGTAGATTATGAAGTGAACATCAGTCTGCTTGTGGCATTTGGATGTCAACGGGAGGAAAAGAAATTTTACATATTGGTTTAGTTAATATGGCTAAGTTTCATTACCAGTTTTGATTTGATGTGATGATTTGACCCTGGTGGTCAAATCCTGTAAATAAAGAAATGTGAGTTTACCTAAATTTCTGCCTGACAGGAGCACTCAGTTGTAGTGTTATGACCTATTATCCAATATTACTGTTCAGTGACGGTTTGGGAAAAGAATCTCCTTGCAGATATAATTTATTACTTCTTGCTAAACTCTTTGAGTGACATTCAGACTTCAAGAGAGCCAATTACATTGCTTCTTGTAATAGGCATATCCGTTTACAGAGCCTTTTAATAGTACTTAGGATTTCTTGACTGCATTTGTCTTTTATCCATGAAGCTTACTTTCAATGTCATTTCTACTTTGCTGCTGGAGATAATCTCCGATATCACACTTTTCCTTTCACTCCTGTATCCCGCTCCCCCTACCTTGATTTTCTCACTGAATTTGCCAGCGGCCATGGGGTGTCAGCCATGGCTGTAGCTGTGGGAACCTGATGAAGTTATAAGAACAGTCAGGACTGTGAAGGCACCTCACACCATTGCAGCTCCCCTTGCTACAGCCCTTGTTAAAACCTCAGTTCATCTGCCCCGTCACTGACACCAGTTGTCATCAGTTGGCTGACTTCAGGCTGGCTGACTTTGTGTCTTCCTCTCTCATCAGCTGCTTGATAGCTTGCTGATCTGTTTTGTTTGCAGTGTGATAGGTTTTAGCATACTGTATTATTTATAAATGTTTGGTAATTTTCTGTGTCAGTGATATATTCTTTAGGCCTGCTTGAGTCTTTCAAAAACAGGCTTGACACAATGTCTCTTTGTCTCGGTGTTACAGCAGCATTCCCAAAGGGTTACTCCATGTACTTGCTTCCCTTACTGCAGTTTTAAAAATGTTCTTAAGGACTTGTGCTGAGTGTTTAGTTAAAATTTCATTAGGATGCTTGGTCTAATTCAGATCCAAGTTACAACAGCATGAATGGGAAGTGGCTGTAGAGGAGTCGGTGGAGTTAAGCTAGTGTAAAATTGGAGAACGAAGGCTGTTGTCTTTAGTTACATTGCCACAGAGTAAATATTACTGAAGACTTTCCATAAAAAAACATAACAATTTGGAACTAACTTTTTTTTTTGTCCAATCACTTATCTAATGTTTTTGTTACTAAATTTACTATATTTATATTTACTGCCCCAGAGTCCATTCTTGGGATATGCTGACCCCCCCTACAGCTTTTCTCAAACTTGCATCTCATGTTTTGGACCTGAATCAATAAAGATTACCTGCAGTGTATTCTGCATTATGCAAGCATTCATAAATTTTCAGAGAGGAAGAGAGTAGTGTTTCATAACTCCTAGTTTTGTCCCCTTTGGAAAGATTGGTTCAGAGTCCCCACCCCTGAAAGTGTTCAAGGCCAGGTTGGATGGGACTTTGAGCAATCTGGTCTGGTAGAAGGTGTCCCTGCCCATGGCAGGGTGTTTGATAACTAGATGATCTTTATCGTCCCTTCCAACCCAAACCATTCTATGATTCTATGATTCATTTCAGAGCTCAGTGGCACCAGTGAAGAGCCACCCTTACAGGGTTGCAGAAGGGTTTACTGTAGGGAAGAACTGCAGTGCAGCTATACTCAGGCTGTTATCAGTTTGCCTTTTTGCTTCTGTCCACTTTTTCCCTACTGTCCAAGCAGATGCAAATATAATTACAACTTTGAATAGAGGTCTAGTGAGCTACTTATTGATAGTTCTGTTGTCTAGCCATGACAGATCTTTCATAGGTGCAAGCCTAAATTACTTTAAGTCCATGTGGCTACAGGTCACTCGCTTTTTTACATCCTTATGTGTATGTGTTAGAGAGAAAGAAAATATTCTGTGTAAAAACTGCAAAACAAGATGTGTAGATACGGAAGCTTGGAGTCAAATTTGTATAAATCCTCTCTTGTTGGTCCATCGTGGATATTTTATTGCACTGAATTACTGCCTTAGTGTCTTAGAAGCATTGGTACTTAATAGTACTTCACATATGCCACTCTTGTCTTCAAGTGTAAACTCCATCTTAGCCACAGATATGGGGATAGACTTTTGATAACTCCTTTTGATAGTCCAGTAGAAAAAGAGATTGATGGGACACAAAGATACTGTCCACTAAAAACCAGTACTGTCAAAATGACACATTAACCTCCTCATTTTGCCGTTAACAGTATACATATGAAGATATATTAATGACATAGGGATTTTTTTTTACTTCTTTGTTCTTTTATTAAAGGGATAGCTTAGCGTCTTCAGAGGAAGAAGTAGATTTCTGTAATACTCGTCTGTAAGGGCAGAATTAATTGAGATACTCTTCAACTTAAGTAAATAAGCAAAGAATGCATTAGGAATAAGGAGAAAAAAGATGTCCGAGATTTATCCCAAAAGACCAGATGGATGAGCGCAAGTGTAGATCTCAGATAAACTTATGCTGAGAAGATACCATCTCATTTGCAAACAGGGTGCCTGTGAAACTGCTGAGATGTGCTTGATCTCCAAATTTAAATAATGGCTTCTAGTTGACAGCAGCTTTGATTACTCCTTGGAGTTACTCAAGCTAAGGAGAAACTGATGCACTTGTCAGCCTGATCATTAACTAACTGGACCCATCATGTTCTGACAAGTG
>NW_016691895.1:0-3640 GCF_001604755.1 Lepidothrix coronata | reverse complement strand
TGAATCAGAGGCAGGTGAGATGATTTTGCAATGCATGTTTATTAAGGATAGTGGTGGCTGGGGTCACTTTCACTCACCAAACTTATATTCTGGCACTTACCTTCTCAGAAGCTTGATCCTTAGTGAAAACAGAATTTAACCCCCTCACACACAAACAAAACAGCAAAAACATCATTGCTGTGGGTACAGAAATACTCATTTATATGAGAATGCAGAAGACACCTTCCAGTGCCCAAAGCAGCTCCAAAGGAGCTGGAGAGGGACTTTGGACAAGGGCCTGGAGGGACAGGACAAAAGGGAAATGGGTTCCCACTGCCAGAGGGCAGGGTTTGATGGCATGTTGGGAAGGAATTCTTCCCTGGGAGCGTAGTGAGGCCCTGGCACAGGTTGCCCAGAGAAGCTGTGGCTGCCCCATCCCTGGAAGTGTCCAAGGCCAGGTTGGATGGGGCTTGGAACAACCTGGGCTAGTGGAAGGTGTCCCTGCCCGTGGCAGGGGGTAGAACTGGATGATCTCTAAGGTCCCTTCTGACCCAAACCATTCTGTGGTTCCATGACCCAGCCTCTCCACCCTCAGAGCCACATCCCTGTAGCTCTGGTTTAGCATCTCACCCATCTGGACAGGCCCAGGTCTCTGCCCATGGGATTCTTCCAGGGCTTAACCAAACCCAGCAGCAAACTTCTGTCCTGTACAGAGTTCTGTCTGGTTTGTTTAGTGAGATCTGGAGTCCTCTCTTCAAAGTTTCTTTGGCCCAAATCTCTGCCATGGTGCCCAGAATTCACTGAGTCCTTCTGCTCCTCAGACCACAGATCCTTGCAGGGCAGCTGTTTGAAGAGACTGGAGCAGTAAAGACCTTTATCCCAGTCCTTAGACCAATGCCATGGGGAAAAAAGTAAGAATTTCTGGCTAAATTCAGCTAAATGCAGTATTTAGTTTGTCCCCACACCCTGACAATTCCTGCCCAGGATCAGTCAAGGCCAGGAATGCCCTGTGAGCCACATTTCTTGTGGAAATTTCCCTTCCCCAGTGCTCTCCAGGTTGCTTCTGAATATGGCAAAGAGCTAAAACTGATGCATTTGAAACACTGGATTCTATTTTCTTCTAGAGGACTTTTTTATCTGCATTTCCTTCAACCTAATGAAATGGAAATGAGCTCCTTGGCTCAGCCAGGCATGGCCCTGTACCGGGCCCAGCAGGGCAGCTGGACCAGAGTGTCCCAGTTCCACATTCCCACCCAGGGAAGCTCCTTCCCTGCTTGTTGGTTGTGGTTAGGAGATTTTCAGAGACAAATTAATCTTTCAGCAAAACTTTCCTGACTCTTTCTGGAGAAATCCAGGTCTTTTAAACACAGACCTCAAGGCAACAACCTCAGTTTTACCCCACCATGTGCTGGGACAAGGCACCAGAGAGGGGTGAGGTCACTCTTCCTTTATCACCTTTTCCCCTAAAAGTAGTGTTTTGCTGATACAGTGAAAGGAAAAGTAAGCCAGGGAGACACCAGAAAGCACAGATTTCCCTGGAAAATGCCTCTCAGCATTGTGCATGATCTCTGCATTTCCCTTGCTCCTGGCTGTGCTCACAGGCTCCAACTCAGCCTCAGGAATCACTTATAAGAAATAAATATACATATATATATATATATATATAAATTTGACATCCTCTGCAGTATTTTTACTGGGATAAGGACATGACAACAGCAATTATGCACAAGACTGACTAGAAATGGTCTCTCTGCAGTCACAGGAAATATTTTGCAGAAAGGCAGCTCCGACACCTGCAGGGGAATGTGCCTGAGCACCCCTGGGATCCAACACTCCTGGGCATTAACTGCCTCCAGAATTCCTGTGCTTCATCCCTGACCACTCTGTGTGCAAACAGCCACTGTGTCCTGTGGGGAGATCCAAAGGATGCTTTTAAATTGCTTTTCACATGTTAGAACTGGTAAAGATCCCACTGCTCTGGTACCTGCAGTGCTGCCCCCCTGCACCTGGGAAAGATGCCACACAGAGTGAAGGTGTTTAATGGCATCATCACTGAGGCAGGAAACTAAAGAAAAACCTGAAACAAACCACCAGGATTTTAGAAATTAAAACTTAAAAACTCCAAGTGTCCAAGTTTGGATACAGCCCTGAGCAACCTGGTCCAGTGGAAGGAGTCCCTGCCCATGGCACGGTGTTGGAACATGATGGTCTTTAAGGTCCCTTCCAACCCAAACCATTCCACGATTCAATGACTTTATGAACTTCTATGAACTCAGAAAGATATTAGAAAACTTATTCTTTCACTTCTTCTTTTCACTCTCCACTTTGATTGTGGTGAGCCTGTCCCAAGCTCTTTTCAGCAACAGTTAAAAAGTTTATCACCACAGAGAAGAAAGAAGAGCAAATATTGCAGGACTCAGAAAAAAATCAAAGAAGATTCTTTTTGAAATATTTGATTTGGTATATGAGCAAAGAGAAGGTAGAGGCCTTTTTTATACATATGTTCCTCTATTTTAACCATGAACTCTATTTCATTTTACTTGTAGACCACAGGGCTGATGTCTTCAGGGTAACAAAGAACAAATATGATATCACCTGCTTAATGCTCTGACAGTCAGGCACTTTATGATATTTTGAGTTAACAGCTGAAAATGGGACCCTTTACCCCAGGAGGTATCTTAAAAATCTTTGCCTGGGTTTTCAGTGAGAAATTAGGGAGTGGGGTTGCCTGGCTGCCCATGGACACCTTGGATCCACTCCTTGTTTTCCTCTCCAGCCTGTGTCAGAAGAGAGGTTTTCCTGTCAGCTTTGCTCTACTGCCCTTGTTGTCAGCATTGTCCCCTGTCCTCTGGGTCCTCCAAGGATTTCTGATGGGGGGAAATCCTCCCTGTCCTGCTCTCAGTCAGTCCTTCACATCCCAAAACCCAGCAGCAGTTGTTTGCCAAGTCTGGCTTTTGTTTCAGGTTCCTCCCAGTTTGTAAAGCTGTGGGAGGATTTTTTGCTGTAAATTCATTTTTTTTTTTGTGAATCCATTGCAGGGAAAAAATATGTAAATACACTTCTGGACTTACAAGGGAGTCAAATGTTCTGATGAAATCCCACAACTGAAACCAGCAGCTTCTCAGTCCAGATCCAAGATTTACTGGCAGCTTTTACAAGTTCCATGTGAGATGCAGAATAAGACTTCCAGCAACAGAGTTTCCTGCATTTAAATTCAAAAACAATGACAGCTGACAAGGTGATTGACTAAATAATCTTCTCTTGATTTTTTTTCCCCTCCTACAAATGAGCTGCTTCTTTGCACTTTCACTCTGTTTATTCCAGAGCTGCTGTAGCAAACAGGCAGTGCTGTGTGTGCCCCAGACCTGTTGGCAGTGCCCAGCACTGCCTTATGTGACCCCCCCCAGTGCCCCCAGTCTGACTCTGCACTGGGAGGGAACCAGCTGTGCTGGGTCCTTCCTTTGCAGCTCTCCAAAGTGATCCCATTAACAGGGTCCCCAGTGTCCCACTATTTACAGCATGTTCCTCGTTTCCACAGGATCACAGAATGGTTTGGGTTGGAAGGGACCTTAAAGCCCATCCAGTGCCACCCCCTGCCATGGGCAGGGACACCTTCCACCAGCCCAGGTTGCTCCAAGCCCCGTCCAACCTGGCCTTGGAC
>NW_016691894.1:0-3641 GCF_001604755.1 Lepidothrix coronata | reverse complement strand
TTCAAATATGCTCTTGAAAGTCTCTCCAAAAGCTCCTGCTCGTGGGAAACTAACAGGCTTACACCAAACACATCTGTCACTACTAAAAGCTATTTCATAAGAGAACTGCAAAAAACAGAGTTCTTGAGACAACTGCTGCACAGGAGCTCTGGCAGCTATTTTTGCTGGGAGTGCTTTGGGTGGAAGACAAACATGGTCAAATTAGCTAAAATGCTGGAAGTTCAGTCAAGGATACTGCCTTAAATAGTTCACCCAGAAAGGACGAAGCTTTCTTAGGGCAGCCCCTTCAGAATTTTTAATAAATAAATATCAGATATAGTAATTTTTCTGTGATTTTGTTTTGCAGTGGATCACTGGAATGTTCTGAGGTCAAATTCAGCCCTCCTAAGTATGAAATACTCACTAGCAACAATATATATCCGAGAGTGGACCTTGATTAATATTGTTGTTTTCCTATGCTAGGTTATATTTTTTTGCTATTCATAGGTCACATTGCTGGAGAAAAAAAGTATGATAACAAGATGTTAAAATTTAAAGGAAAATATGTTCATTATTGGCTTACTTTTACTGTGCAATGGTTTTTACTTCTTGCCAAATATCTGCTATTTGACCTTCTCTGGGCTATGATAATATTGACCTAAAGAGCACAGGAGATCATCTTTCAATGTAGGAATAAATTCAATATTTTCTCATAAATATTTTTCATAGAGCCATAGAATACCAGGTTGGAAAGGTCCTCAAGGATCATCTGGTCCAACCTTCCTAGGCAAAAGCACAGTCTTGACAAGATGGCCCAGCACCCTGTCCAGCTGAATTTTAAACGTGTCCAACTTTGGGGAATCCATCACTTCCCTGGGGAGATTGTTCCAATGACTAATTGTTCTCATTGTGAAAAATTTCCCTCTTGTGTCCAAGCAGAATCTCCCCAGCAGTAATTTGTACCCATTACCGCTTGTCTCTTCCATGTGACTCCTCGTAAAAAGGGAGTTTCCATCTTCTCTGTAGCTACCCTTCAAATAGTGGAACGTGGCGAGGTCTCCCTAAGCCTTCTTTTCTCAAGGCTGAGCAAACCCAGTGCTTTCAGCCTTTCCTCACGTGGCAACTTCCCAGTACTTTGATCATCTTTGTGGCCCTTCTCTGGACCCTCTTCAGCCTTTCCACATTTTTTTTGTATAGCAGGGACCAAAACTACTGAACTGTGTTCCAGGTGAGGCCTGACAAGTGCTGAATCGAGTGGGATAATAACTTCTTTATCTCTGCTGGTGATGCCCCTATGGATGCAGCCGAGCATCCTGTTGTCTTTCTGTCACAGCAGCTCACTGGTCACTCATATTGAGCTTGTTGGCCACCAGGACTGCCTGGTCCTTTTCCACAGACCAGCTCCCCAGTCAAGTAGATCCAGGCCCTAATGCATCACTTTCTCAGTATCAGTAAAGCTTCATTTTTTTGGGTCAAATTTGGAGGGGAAAATCAGTGTGCTCAATGCTGGGCATCCTTATTCTTCTCTTCTGGTGCTCTTTCAGGTGAAATGATCACCTACCAGCCCAGTGTCTGGCTCAAATACTCCATGCTGGCTTATCCCTGGCTCTCATATATGTGTTTCCTTCTGTGCTACCATTACAGCCCCCATATACATACCTGACACTGCAAATATTCAGCCTTACCCTTGATCATTCCCCTTCTCCCATCTCAAATCCCTTCAGCTGCCACAAAAGCTTTATGGGAGTTCCAGTCTCTCCCAAAATGCCATATGTGTGGGTGTGACCCCCCCATCTGTTAATTAACATTGGCAGGCACAGACCAGTTTCTAATCATGTGGGTAGGTGGTGGCTACACTCAGCCCACTTGTATGAAAGATTAATTTCCAAGTGCAAAAAAGTAGAAGGAATTCAGCGGAACCTTCGTGGCGACCTCTTTGCCAACACAGCCCCTTGCTGTGGTTTTGTGTTGGTCTCAGCAAAGGGTTAACTGTGCACAACCAGTCCCCTCACTGCCTCTGCTAAAGGAACATTAATTATAGAGAGCCCGAAGGATTCAGAGCTAAAAGGCCTAAAAAGGCTGAGTAGTATTTAAAACCAAGACAGTCAAATAACCGGTTGGATTTGATCTCTAATAAATTACTATGTTCTGATGGTAAAATTCAGCGAGAGTGTGACAGTCAGATGGGGAGGTTGGCAGCAAAAGTTTTAAAAATAAATAGTCTTAAATTGCAGGAAATTACAGCAAGCAGCTCCTTGGAGTTATTTTTCTGCACGCATTGTGTGTCTGAGAAGGCAGGCAGCCTGCTGGCAAGCTTTTGACCTTTTGTGTGTGAAATAAAATATGCAGGTGCAATAGTGTGAATGCACAACGGGGGACAGTGACTTTCAGCTGTGGGTTTGAGTGCTGGGGGCCCTGCAGGGCTGCCAGGAGTGCTCCAGATTAGCTCCATTAAACTTGAGAGCAACACAGGGAGAGGCTGTGGCTGTAAAGAATTGCAGAATATGTGTGTTTCCTACAAATATTCTTGTATTCCATATCTGTAAATCAGCCAGTGGAAGACTTGTGTTAAATGATCTTGCTGAGAGCTGATCTGATTCTCGTGTTACTCTATTTGTGTTTCAGTCTGGAGTGACTCTTCTCAGGGCAGTTGAGTTTAGTTCAGTGACACTGCTGCCACTGTGATCTCACTCCCAGTTCTTTTTCTGAAAGGAAATCCATACCTGCATGGCAAGGACTTCTTCCCAGTGTAACTATATTCCAAATTCCTAAACCTGCTAAGTCAATATGAATGAGAAGTGACCAGTGTAAAGAAGGTGCTATAGGTAGAAAGGTGACAGTAACATTGGGAATGTCAACACTGCAGTGGCTGGAGAAATATGTGCTCTCAGTTCTCCCTCTGCGACAGAAGGGACAAGAGTCCTGGATCTCCATGGACAAAAGGAGTTGCTCCACTGAGATATTCAGTGTTTATCAGATCAGTGTTCCCATAGACAAAACTGAAGAGTTCCAGTAATTCAGTTATCAGAGTTTAATGTTGTTGTTCCTGTTCCAGTGTTTGTCAGTTGTTCAGGCATGAAAAATCACCGGTTCCTACTGTGGGAAAACCCCCACGCTGTCCCAAACACTTCCCTGTCTTTATAAATCATGG
The DNA here is from genome assembly GCF_001604755.1 of Lepidothrix coronata. Lineage (NCBI taxonomy): Eukaryota > Metazoa > Chordata > Aves > Passeriformes > Pipridae > Lepidothrix > Lepidothrix coronata. The sequence continues at coordinate 511 of NW_016691894.1, read as the reverse complement.
AGGAACACATAAGAAACTTACACAGAGAATTAGGAATCCGAAGTTTTATCTACCGATAATTCACATTTAGAACCAATTTTTAGCTCCATGTTCTTATCAAAATATTGAAGTTAAAGGATTCGTTCTTGGAAGCTTAAATAACCTATATAGAGATATTTGTACTCCTGTCTAGGTTTTACAACTAAAACCAGTTCTAACTATTATCTGCTGGTGGCACCATTACACCAGAAGAATTTATTACCCAAGTCTTAAATGAAAAACTTCCACAGATTACACCTTTTAATCTGATTTAATGGGAAATTTTATTTTTTTAATTTCTTCATAGTTTGTTGTTAGTAAACCAAGCTATTTTGATGCCACGGGGCCTTTGAGGGTGACTTTTAAAGACATGAGCTTAATAAGGAACCTAGTGGTGATGTAACAGGGAAGGAAATTGGCTGGCAGTGTCACCTAAAGTGGGTGATCCTTTATGCAGTCACACCCTGGGTTTTTTCCTGCATCAGAAGTAATT
>NW_016691893.1:0-3642 GCF_001604755.1 Lepidothrix coronata | reverse complement strand
AAATTTCAGAACATGGACCTTGTGCTAAGAAAACCCTTGTAGGAAATCTTTGACATATAGATCGTAGAAATTCATTTTGAATGAATGAAATGATATACCCATCTTCTCTCTTCCAAGTATACAGTGACTGCAGCTTCCTAGAAGTGCTATGTCTTCTAAAACAAACCCCAATAAATTGCTTCCTAGAAACCCTTATTTGGACCTAAGGAGACGAAAGGAGTCAGAAAACAAAGTCCTCCCTGCCACTTCTCAAGAAGTGTTTTGTATTTCCTCTAGATGACCATGCCCATGAAGAAGTGTGGGGTACCCTCTCGCCTAACAGCAGAAACAAAAACAGACACCTTGAGTTTCCACAAATGGCCTGGCTGGGCAGATTACAGAGCTAAAAAAATAGTCTTTATCTAAGAATTTGTTGGCTAGGGTGTTTTCTCCCCATGCTGGTAAGAAGAGCTCAAACCAGACTAGATGGGCATCCTGTTTTCAGAGAGAGCAGGTTTCATGGGGGGCTATTATCTCAGCTTCAGTAGCTCCATTTTGTCTAGATCTTGCTCCTTCCTCCTTGACCTCAGCCACAGTTCATACCACTACCCAAGTGAGCAGAAAGTCTCCTGACTGTTCCCAAACAAGTTCTTGCTCTAAGGGGTGGCCTTAGGCAAAAGCAACCTCAGCAAATTCTTAGCTCCTTCCCTGCCAGCCTCTGTAACCCTCCCATGTGTGCCTCACAACAGGGCACGTAGGACACACATCAGATGCCCAGGAATTGCTCGCAGACAAACTCTTCAACCCATAGTGAATGGAGGCAGGTTCACATTTTGGAGGCCTGAGTATGAAGATCAGGTGGAAATCTGGGAGGAAAGGAGACAAGGGACACAGGCCCGAATCTGCACAGATTCACAGGATAGCCATTGAGATAGGGGAGATTTTGGGGTCACCTTCACCTTACTTGTAATCCCTGGTTGGACCCCTTGCCACAGCTGGACCTGATCCCTCTGGCTTGTTTTTCCCATATCATCTGTGCTGTCTCTGTGGTCAGAAGTTCATCTTCCCCTTCTTTCTAAAGACAATGTTCTGAGTCCGACATAATGGGTGATCAGAGCAACTGATCAATTTCAAACCCTGAGAATAAAAAACCCTTGGTTAATTTTTCTGCAATTTTGGCCCCATTTGCCTTCTAAAGTAATATGCAATGTATTTTTTTCAGGTACTCAGTTGCAAAATCAATATAGGCTTTGCCTTTAAGAGCAAAGAGACAATCAACATCTACCATAGGCCCTATTCCAGGCACTGCTTTTTCCTCACTATGTCAGCTAAACCTAGCTTGAAAAACTGCAGCAACACCACTCACAGGGAGGTGAGCCACTACACCTAAAATGGTTTTCACAGCACAAACTTCTGTTTTTCTAATGGTTGTGCATTTTTCTACTGTATCTTGCTACTATTTTAATGTTACAATTACTATTTGTTGTGAAATATATCAATGAAGAGAAATTGGGTCAATTTACCTGCAGTTGCCTCATCACTAAAACCATAATACCTTCTGCTCTATTTGTTTCCAGTCCAATCTGTAGCTGATCATCTTACTCAGATGAGATCAACAATATCAAAGTGATTGAATCAAGAGATATCCCCTCAATAGAGAGGGACAATTAACAGGTAGTAATCAGTATTTTCCCATAACAATATATCTCTTAGCTTTACGAACGAATAATGCAGTATTCATACATTTACTTTTGTGGGTTTTCAGTAAATAAAAAAGTCCAACTAATAAAACCCTTCAAAGGAAATACCCTGGGGTACATTTCTGAGTTGGCCTGAAGCTGACTGATGTGGGTAGGTGACCTCTCTCCTTATTGTATGTAACTGTTCTATTCCATCTGACATAGCAGAGGCATCACATGTGTTGTTAATGAATTTAAAGGAGCAGGAGTTGTTTTTAAATAATTAGTCTGTTTCTGAATCTAAGAGAGATATTAATTTTATCACTGAGCATAGAGAGCTCTTGGAATGAAAGAACTTATGCGTATTTGCCTCCAGATTTCTCTGAGTAACTACATGAATCAACATTGGTAGCATTTCAAAGTACTGGGGTAGAGTAAAGAGCGCTCTCATCTCAAGCTCTCAGTGCAGAAGACTTGGTTCCTTTATTTACTTTGCATAAATCCTGGGGAAGAAATATGAGGCACTGAGAGTCCCTTTGTTTTTGCTCATTGGATTTAAGCAATTCCTCCTGCATACATCAGAACAATGAATCGCTTCAGTCTACCAGACTACAAGTAATATAAGGCCATGGGTTCATGCTGCAGAACTCCAGAATTTTCTAAGTTTTGGGGAAGCAATTGGATGATTGCAGAAACTTCAGATTCAAACTGTGATTCTGCTATTTTCAGAGAGAAGTAATAAACGACACATACACTCACGCACACGCAGCCTCCCCCCCTCTGTATCCAGTTATCACAGAATATACATCACAAAATATTCTGAGCTGGAAGGGACCCACAAGGATCATCAAATCCAACTAAGTGAATGGCCCATACAGAGATTGAACCCACAACCTTGGTGTTATTAGCACCAGGCTCTAACCAGCTGAGCTCATCTCAGTTATTACAGCTCTTATAATGAACACATCATTAAGACAGAACATCCAGTCTGAAGTTGTCCTCACTAATTAGAAAAATTTCTGGCCAAAACTATATTGGTTTGAGCCCAAAGAACACAGGTTATCCCAGTGATTCCTCAGCATATACTCTCACTGGTAGAGTCCTCATCTTCCAGTCTCAGTAAGGGCTTGCTAACACAGCCAGGGTACTGTGTGTGGACAAGCATCAACACAGCCGGTAGGCTGTTCTGCCTCTGAACCCACAGACCATATAACAGAGCCCTTCTCTCTGACTGACCTCAGAAAATATACCATTTTAGATGAAAAACATCCTACAGCCATTAGTTGACTTTCCAAAATCCACTGACAAATACTGTTTTGCTAGATGTTCAGGCATGTCAGCAGGATGCTCAGCACCATTTAGAGTTGTGATCTGCTCATTAATTGTTCCATGTAGAAGAAGAGGCAGCCAAGGCCATGCACATTTGAAATATTTCATATTTATCCAGATTAAAAAAGCCCAAAATCCATTGACTAGTTTGACTACAGGGTTTTGGTACCAAAGGCACAACTTGGATTAAATAAGAAAGGAAACAGTTACCAGTTTTTATTTATTTCATATTTAATCTCGAGAGAGAAATAATTTTTGAAGGTGTCATTTGGACACTGACCTGGTCTGACTAATTTTGATATCTTGTTCTTGGCAGACAAACCAGTTCTTCTTTTTCTGTAATACATGTGGAAAAGCAGTTGCCCTTGCAATGTAATCCATCCTTTGTTGATGGGGTACTGAACCTACTCACCCTGAATACAGGAGATAAAGTATTTCAAGCATTGTTTTGGAGGTTGCATTATCATTCTCCAAACCAAAAACTATATAAGCAAAAAAGTCTGACAAACTAAAACTTAAAACAAAAGAAAAGAAAGGGAAGGGAAGGGAAGGGAAGGGAAGGAAAAGGAAAAGGAAAAGGAAAAGGAAAAGGAAAAGGAAAAGGAAAAGGAAAAGGAAAAGGAAAAGGAAAAGGAAAAGGAAAAGGAAAAGGAAA
>NW_016691892.1:0-3643 GCF_001604755.1 Lepidothrix coronata | reverse complement strand
CAGACATCTCTTTGTGTCACTGCCTCGAATTTACTTCAGCTATTGCAGAATCAGTGCCAGGCTGTGGCAGAGAAATATTTTCATATATTTCATATATTCAGAGATACATTTTCATAAATCATAGCAGGATATATGAAAATAATTGACCTTTCTCCAGATCTGTGGTAATAGGAGATTAGAGTTTGTACTTCCAACAACCATAAAATCTAGTAACTAATCTCAAGGAAACAAACATAACTCCTCAATCATTGGTGAAAACAGCAATCACTTTGTATCCCAGTTGTCCAAGAGTTACCTTTAACAACAATTCAATAACTTCCGTATGAACAAGACCGTGCACTGGCTCTCCATTGATATGAGTAATCAGGTCTCCAGCTTTTAAACCTGCCTGGTAAGCCGCACCTCCTTCTTCCACATTCTGAAAAACCAAGACGAAGAGAATATACAGAAAATAAACTCCCTTTAACCTTCATACCTTCAAGAGTAGACTTTGTTTAATGAACTCTTTTCTATAAAACTAGTTGGCAGTGAAGAAACACTTGCTAAGTTATATAGAAGAAGAAAAGAAGAAAAATACATCCACCATCAACTACTTACTCAAACTTTATATTTAGATAGGGCTGGAATGGTTTCAAAGCTCACTGAAACACTGTTTGTTGCTACTGGTGTTAAGGAAGCTCTGTACAGCAGGGCAGTTTTCAGACATGATAAGAAGGGGTGGAAAATTTCTTGGCATATAATGATTTACACAGTAATTGTCAACAAACAGATGTCACAGGTACCAAAAAAAAGTGAATAAACCATTACAGTTTTCTGTGGTTGTGTATTGTCAAAAAACCAAACTATTATCTTACCCAAACAATATGGTGCACAGTGTAGATATCGCTGTCACCCACGTAAACCCTGATGGCTCGGATGGTGAAGCCATACTTTTTCCCTGAACTGTGAATTACAATCGGTTGATGAGGACTTGCAGAAGCAATTGATGAATCACGGCTGGGAGATGAATCTCGGGACGATGAAAGATCAGATGATAAGGAATGAGGAGACATAGGACTTCCCAAAGGAGAAACACCAAACACATCTGTAAGAAAAAATCTGCCTATTAGAGTACATTCTGAGCACATACAAAGTTTGCTCAGTTTCATGACACTTTTGTGTCAAAATATGTCATTTTCTTTGTATAAACAACTTCTCCTCCTCCCCTGGTGAGCATATTAGTGAATGAGAAGTTTAACCAACAACCAGATATTAGAACTGAATTTTTTTCCCTGTAGTGTAAACTGTATTTTTTAATGCAAGGTTTACTTGCTACATGTAGACTGCTTTTTCCTTTTGGACAGGAAACAGACTCATTGCTAAGTTTGTAAGAACAATTCTCAGCCTTTTCCTAACAAATGTTAATGAAAAGAAAAGCAGAATTTGGTAGCAGATGTTACTGTGAGTACACTCAAAACCATATCCCAAATCATCCCAGCAGTGCTTAACAAATTGCTAGCTGTTTTCTTCATTTCAGCTACATATACATACAGATAAAGACTACTGCAATTAAACCACAGTATGTACTTGGTACCTAGGACAGTAATTCAACTCTTGTACCAAGCCTCCATTTCTACATTCTGCTACATCATGTAAGACCACAAGAGTTTCTTGCAACAACAGTAGCAATTACAATTTAATTTTATTTTATTGTTATAAATGCACTATGTGCTTATCTTTGTGCAAATGTGAATACAATTGTACCCATTTGGGAAGTTTGGACTTTAATTCTGAAACATGAAAAAGTAAAGCACCTTTGCTTCATGTGAAAACACTCAACACTACTGTTATACTTCCACTTACTTATAGCATTATTTCTGGCTCCAAATTTTGAGCACTTAGTCTAAGTCAACACAGTACCTGTAGAAGCCTACATGCTATTTCTGTTCTTGTGACACTGCTCTCCTGCTTATCAGCTTTTCTTATGCGGGACAAGAGAGAACTAGTGATCCTGAATGCACTGCTGTAACAAACATCCATTAATGGAGTTATACACAGAGAGCTAGTTAAAACTTAAGCTACAACCCTGCTGTTGGATGGACCAAGGACTGAAGTTGCATCCTGCTGTCCATACACACAGTCAAACAAAGTAGTCACCACTAAGTTACATCTCTCCCTGTCAGAGAAGGCCCCTTAGCTGTAATGTGACCACTGTAACTTGCTGACAAGACTGCACCATCTAGTCGTGCAAGTGAATAAGAGAAACAAAAATGTGTGATACAGAATCCATTCTGGACTCTCCAAAATCTTGTGTTTGTGTCATAAACCACCATAATATTGTGTATGTCAATAATAATATTTTGACCAAAAGTATTTATCTCTACCTCCTGGGATCATGAGGGACAAAGCACTTGCAGAAAGGGACTTCGTGACTTTTCCAGAGATCTTCTTTTTCTCTGTGCTTCCCAATCGCTGACGAGCAATATGAGATGCAGCTTCACCAGCTGGCTTTGAAGAGTTATCCGCACTGTCCACAGTCTCACTTCTTCCATTTATTTGATCTAAGTGTTCTGAGAAACTGCCAACTGTATGAAGTAGGGATAAACACATTGAGGAAAAACTGGGGGGCAGGAGGGGGGAATGGTACAATTATGGGATACAAATTTTTCTGTTAACAAATTCATAGAACTACATCACAGAAATCTAAGTAATTCTTCCAGACTTAAAAAGCATACAGTTTAACAGAATGTATTGAAGCAACAGGTTTATGTAGTCACTGATTAAAGTAAAATAAGACAAAAAAGCTTAAGCAATTCTTCTATCTCAAGATGCAGCACTCACAGAGCTTAATCATACATTTATTTTTCATGTAAACTCCTTCTAAAGTAAAGGAAAGGCTACAATTCTACATAAGTTGCTATCACCCTTACAAATTTTCTAAAATAATTAAAATATTAAGTGTAATTTTTTTTAATTATTAACTTTTGCTTTTATTATATGGGTGCTTTTCTCTATCACAAGGAGAAACATACCAAGCACCACTAAACTCAATATTACAACCACCTCGGTCTTAGTCTATCGTAGGTAACGAACTTCCACAATAGTGAACAGAAGAAGGATCACAACATTTCAAACAATGAAAATAAAGGCCTTGTGCCATGTGAACAACTTGCACAGGTTTTCATCAAAAACTCAAACTTGTCACAGAAAGTCTGTATGACCTTATCAACATGCACCACACATATGTCAGCTGTTTAAAGACATAGCAACAGTTCCTAGTGTTCCTTTAAGGTCACTGAATACCCATTAGCAAAAGGACCACAGCAAAATGAAATTACTCTCAAGTGTAACTGATAAGTGAAAAAAGAGGATCACATGGTCTGAGTCACCACTGCAACTCTGTGCTAATGTCAACACCATAACATGGTGTAGAGGGATAGTAAGCAAGACTTGGGATACTGTACAATCAAGGTCAAGGTTTTAGATAAGGGAAGGAGATGGATGAGCCTGAGGAAATTTTCTTCTCCAGAAACAGAAAGAAGGAAGGGGAAGGAGAATGTGGACTACATGAGAAATTAGGAATATGGGAATAGAAAGGTGTATCTTGAAAAAAACTCAGTAAGGTACAAAAGAGAAATAAGCTGAAGAGAGGCAGATGTGTAGA
>NW_016691891.1:0-3646 GCF_001604755.1 Lepidothrix coronata | reverse complement strand
CAAACAGGAGGTGACTGTCCTGCTCTGCTCTGTGCTGGTGCATCCTCACCTTGAGTACAGTGTGTAGGTTTGGGTGCCACAATATAAGAAAGATAAAAAGCTATTAGAGAGAGTCTAAAGGAGTGCCACAAAGATGGTGAAGGGCCTAGAGGGGAAGCCATAAGTGGCTGAGGTTACTTGGCTTGTTCAGAAGAGGAGACTGAGGGGAGACCTCATAGCAGTCTACAGCTCCCTCTTCTCTCTGATGACCAGTGACAGGACCAGAGGCAATGGCCTGAAGTTGTGTCAGGGGAGGTTTAGGTTGGATATTAGAAAAAGGTTCTTCAATCAGAGGGTGGTTGGGCTCTGGAACAGGCTCCCCCAGGTAAGTGGTCACAGCACCAAGCCAAACAGAGTTCAAGAAGCATTTGGACAATGCTCTCAGGCATGTGGTGTGATACCTGGGCCATAAGCTGGACTTTGATGATCCTTGTGGGTCCCTTCCAATTCAGGATATTCTAAGGTTCTATGATATGCAAGCATACAATAGCTTACAGTTTGAAAGAATGAAGTTATTAGAAATTTTGTTCTTTTTCTTGGGGAGTTGTCAATGCCACACCTTTCTCTTCCCACAAGAGTGCCTGAAATACTAAGCTATACCTTGATAATAGAAGATTATGGCCCCTTGTTCCCCCTTTATTGAAACTGCCACTGTACATGCAACAAATACAAGATTTTCAGTTCAACAGCTCTAGTCCCTATGCTCTAAGAACAGGTTGATCCTTGACTTCATATCCACTGTATTTTGCAGACATTTATGGTGATAAACAATCCTAATACAGAGAACAATATCTTAAAGATGGCACAGTTTCCTGTCTGATACATTTATTGCATTTAACTGCATTTAATGCGGTTTGAATTTGTACAGTTCTCATGAGTTTGCTGTAAAAAGCAAGACTAAAAAGAGGCATACATTACAACACTACAGAATATAACTCACTGTGAAAGTGAAATACAAGTTAAAGAAAATTCCATAAAGAAAACTTAATATAGCCTTGCTCAAAGCCCAAGAAACAACACTTTCTGTGAAATCTGACTCCAAGTATACTTACAGACTAAGCTCCCAAACTGCTTGGAGGAACAGTTGCAATTGTAAGAGGACTGACAGTGATGTGTCTGATAACATCTAATGGAAAACTTTGTAATGAGGGTGCATCCTCTGAAACAGTCCCTAAAAGTACAGTCAGCCCTTAACTTAAGCACGCTCATCACAGCTTCTACACTGACGTAAACCCTTCTCAGAGCAAAATCACAACAGTGGGAAACTTGAAAACTTGGTTCATTTCATGTGGTTGTAACCTCCCTCAAGCTGAGTCTCCTGGCTTCAAGTTACATTGACAAAGATAAGAATTTTGTTAAGACTCTAAGTTTGCCACTCTTAATGCAGGGAGACAAAAAAAAGGCATAGGCAAAAGGAACTTGAAGTTTAGCAACTGTACTACAGCCTGAAGTTATAGGCAAGATGGAGGTAAACAGGGAATATGTCTTGGTTTTCACCCTTCAATTGGATCAACAACTATTGCAGTATCTATAACAGCAGAACTGGTCCTTAAAGACAGGTTGGTCTGTTTTTCCTTACAGACAGAAGGATTCACTGTGGATGCAGCAGTAAGAACAGTTGCTGTCAATGGTATGCATCCACTTGATGCAAAACAGATATACAAAGTGTATATGCTTGACTCAAGTGCATAATATTCTATTTGGTTATTTTTACATGATTACCATATCTGGAAAACATTTAAAAGTATAACAATCTCGGTTGTGCCACACTGTTCTTAATTTTCAACAGGCTATTACATGTTATTAAATAGGATTTTACCTTACTTGGCTGGAATCCATTGTAAATAATCCATAGAGGAAAACAAAGAGCCCAACCAGAGCAGCAGGAATAAGCATTCCAGTATACCATCCCAGCCAGGCAAAATACAGGCCAATTTTTTCACCAAAATATCGCCTACATGAAAAGGAAACATATACATTGTTTAAAGTGAAAACTTATGGTGACTTCTATCTATCTCTATTATCACAGTAGCAGAATAATTCTAACAAGGAACCACCACCACAAGTTCATGGCAAAATTGTCAGATTACCAAAAGGTGGCCTTCTTTTATCAGGTTATAATAACATTCTAGTGACATCAATTGCAGACTTATGAGGACATACAAGGATATAACTGAAGTGCCTCTGTAATTTGCATGTCCTTGCAATTGCTAAGTAGAGGTACTAGTATCAACTTTTAATTAAGAGTGAGAGAAGAGAGGGGGAGAGAGAGAGAGAGAGGGAGAGAGAGAGAGATGTACACAGACACAAGAAGTTCTGGAAAGGAATAAAGTAAGTTGGTGTGACCTTATAAAAGCCATTTATGATAGATAATCATGTAATATGACATATTTCAAACTATTACTAGTGAGGACAGTGGTCTGAAAACACAAGCTGAAGACTGAGCCTTAATTCTTCAAAACTTGAGTATCAGTTGCTAGAACAGATGAAGTAGCAGTGATCAGAAAGTCAATCAAGGATGATACAGCACAGAATTGTCCCATGGCACATGCTTAGCTCCATGGATGACTTGTTATGACTGTCAGATCAGGAATAAAAACTGACAGCAGAGAAAATGAGTTATTAGTATTCAATGTCAGAGGAGGAAAGCATGAAAATCAAGTATCACCATTATTACACTTCAATTATACATATTTCTCTACTTTATATCTGGTAACCTATTACATTAATTCTAAGACATATAAACAGGAGTTTATTTAAGCCCACATGGAAAGGTTACAATTGAGTTGTATTTTAAGTTCACTGCATCTGGTAACATGGACTGTCCACGTGGATAAGAGTCTGCTCTCATGACAGGCAAGTGTCTCTGATCAGCAGACCACATCCCAGGTTTGCATTTCAAGTTTCACACTGCAAACGCTGGAGCAGTTGGAACTACATGTCTTTTATGCAGACTCATTTGAAATAAACAGCCCTACACAAAAGACCACCCAAAAGAAGCAATTTAGAGAATCCCAGTCTTATCTGATAAGATCGAAATGTTATAGGAAAGCACCAGGAATTTAGGAGTATAGTTAGCACACTGTTGCCAGGCTGTTTGTATCACAGAAACTCTTCAAAGTACTAATACCTGATTAAATCAAGAGGTTGGTATTTGTACCACATTCCCCACCGTGCCCAACGTTCATACAAGAGGTGTCTGTGATTCTGTGCTCCGTGTGTTTTGATGGGATGTCTGCTTTTGTGGCTTCCCTGAAAAAACCACAAAGAAATATAAGTACATTACTAGGCACTATGGAAAAAATAGATAAGTTTCTTAGTATTTTGGAATATAATTTTAATAGAAATATTCCTTAATACATAAGTCTCTTATTCTGGACACTTCTGGGATATGTCACCTGGAGCTAATATAAGCCTGACAGAAGACACAGGGTTACATATGCTTCTGAAATGGCCAGTTTCTCTAATAATTAATGACAGAAACATATTAATACAAGACTATAAAGAAGTACTCAACTCTTTATATGACTTCAAGTACATTGCTTCTATTGCACTATTATATGCCTATTTGTATGCTTTCACCTATTTCAATTTTTGAAAAATTTTC
>NW_016691890.1:0-3652 GCF_001604755.1 Lepidothrix coronata | reverse complement strand
CCCTTGCCAGCCTTATTTTCCTTTTTTCATTAAAACCAAAGGGTTATTGCTTTTGTGCCAACAAACGCAGAACACAGATGCTGGCCCACAACACCAGTGCTAGGCACACTGCACACAGCTGACTGAATCCAGACTGCTATTTGAAACAGGAATTGGTGCTTTAGTCTGCAGCACTGAGAAAACTAGGAAAATTTTCTGGAGTTTCTGGCATGTAGGACATCTTTACTTGCCAATGATAACTAACAAAGTAGTTCAGTCCTGATGCTTTCAGTGAACTGTACTGGTATTACATTTATGGTACTTGAGATCTCAAAAGCATTGATTACTGTAACAAATACCAGACAACAAGTAGCCAACTTCTCATGGTTGCTTCAATCAGCAGATGTATCTGGGTTCAAGAGGCTACTCTAAAAAGATGCATAAAGTCCTGACACCTATCCTTCAAAAATGTATGACTGATTTTTTTTTAAGTAGGTCACAATATTATTCAGTCAAGTAAAACCAGAAAATGCTAACATTACAAATACAGTAAGATTCTAAGTCCTCTATCCTATGAGTATTTTTCTAGTTATTTATGCAAAATGAAGTAAAAAACTGTTCCTTGAAAGAACTTTTTCCTAAAACACATCTCTAATACTACCAGACCTAGCACTTTTCATGGTTTTGGAGACTGATATGTAATTTGGCTTTTTGGTACTTGTTTTATAATATGACTGCCTGTACTATTAAACAAAATTTAAATTTCTGACAGTTATATCTTTAGCATACTTTCAGAATTTCAAAGGTCAACTGCTCAGATACTTATCACTTACAAACAAAAAACCCACAACAACAGCAACATCAAATTTTATCTCATACCGAAAGGCACTTTTAAAGGAGAAAATACTTCTTAGACTCTTACAGTATCACCACCAGTGGTCACCACCTGTTCCAGACTTTAGAAAAGTACCCCTTAAGGCATCAGGATTTTATAAATACTCTGATTTTTCAGAGTTCCTGACTCCTGAGGACTTGGGAATGAGCCAACAAATTTAATAACCTATTTTTACTGGAGAAGCTTCTCCAGAAATTCAAGGTAGTCTTTCTGAAATGTGTATGTATGATGAAAGGCCAAAGTTCAATTAGAGTTAAAACTGTCCAGTGCTGTATCTGACAACAAGAAGGACTTTGCTGAGTACATTAATAGCAAAAGGAGGTCTAAAGAAAACATTGGACCAATACTTTTTTATTACAGTCACCTGACTAATAGGGTTGAAGACAAAGAAGCCTTCATCTTCCATATTTTTAGCCTCCATCTTCTTCCTGAGATCCAGTGACAGTACACATGGGAACGGCTCAGAGATGTGCCAGGGCAGGTTCAGACTGGACATTAGGAAGCATTTCTTCACTGAGAGGTTGGTCAAACCTTGGAATAGGCTTTCTGGAGAGCCTTTCTAGAGTATTTAGGAGGCATCTGACAATGCCCTTAATAATATGCTTCAGGTTTTGGTCAACTCTGAAGTGGTCAGGCAGTTGGACTAAATGATTGTTGGTAAGTCCTTTTCAACTGAGATATTCCATTCCATGACAAATTGACTTGTAAGCATTGTATATACAAAAAGTAGTCAACAGAGTAGCTGATATTTTCAAAATACATTTGGTCATTTCGAGTTTTATTGTTCAGATGTTTCTCTAAAACCTAAAGAAATTGATTTCTTGTCAAAAAGTATGCAAACACTTTTTTTCATTGCTGTTACAGTAAAAAGAAAAACACCGAGCCTAAAACCACAGAGGAAACAGAGATCAGTGGTCACCACGATGAAAAAAGTTTCTTTTTCTACAATATTATGAATCACTTTTCTTATGCTGAAATCTAGAGTAATTTAAAAAAACAGAAGAAGGAATTCAGACAGTAAGTTATTGGCCCTACACAGCTGATGGAAGAATCCCTCGAACAGCAGTTGTAGCCAATATCACACATTTGGCATCCAAGAGTTTCAGCATACAGACGTATTTTTATTTAAGAATAATATACTATTTTACATTGAGATGAGAAGGTGATGTTTTTCCACACTTTGGTCTGGAAGGCAAAAAGATCAAATAAAAATAACCAGCCCTCATACTTCAAATGAAAATATCTTGTTAAGAAATTACTTGAGAAGTGAAAGCACTAATTCTTCATCATTTTTCTCTTAAACTCTAGTTGGTTCAGCAAAACTGCAGAAGCTAAAACCTAAATATTTTAGCTGGCCTGACTTTGCTCACTTCTTGGAAAGTTAACACTATGTCAACTCAATCAGTACTTTATCAACTTTTTCCCCTTGTTGCAAGATGTTCTTGTAAATATGGAGAACCTAGAATGTAGACAAGCTCATTTGACACTTGACACAGTATCTTGAAAAGTAAAAATTCAAATCAAACTATGGAGGTCTGCAAGTTTTTGACCAGAGATGAAATCTCAGCTCTCAGCCTACTCTTCCATCTCTGGGTTATTAACAGTTCTCCTGCTAAACAACAGGTAAAAAAAAAGTCATTCCAAAAAGACACCATTTGCCTGAGCAATAAACTCAGTCCACTCTCCACTTAGCCACAGACAATCTTGACTACATAATTTGATTTTTTTTCTCCAAAGTTAGACAACTCACAAGCAAAGTTTTAAACCAAATGGTTTACTTCCTAAGCTCGGCGTGGAGCTTCTGAATACATCTTAGCATACATCTAATTTCTTAGTTCAGGCTTTTGTACTTCTCGTCTAATCTGTTTATGTACTTCAACCCATGTTTTTTCCTCGGGATAAAAAAGGACATCAAAGTAAAGGAACAAGAAAATATGCTGTAGTTTGAATTTAGAAAAGCATTTTGCAGGTTATCTCAGCTCAATCGAAATAGAAATAGAAGACTGAACTGCAGGTACATTACTGGCAGTGGCAGAATACTTGCTGTATTCTTTTAATGGCCAGTCTTCGCGAGCGAAGATTTGGGAAAGGTCATTAACCCTTCGAGCCTGCGCAGTGGATTTTTTAGGTGAGACCCAGCGTATTCTAATTGCAAATGAAACATCCACGGAACAAGAAAACAGAAAAAAAATACCCTGGAAATACAACCAAACGATTCTAAGGCCATTTAGTTTCAGTGTCAATAAAAATCATCCACAGCTTAGTTTTTTGTTCATGCTACTTCTTTAGCAAAAGGAAAATTGTTTACGCCTCAAGCCTGTCAGTGTTTAGGAGGCATTTGGACAATGACCTTATGAACATACTTTAGCATTTGGTCAGCCCTGAAGTGGTCAGGCAGCTGGACTAGATGACTGTTGCAGTTCCCTTCAAACTGAAACAGTCCTTTCTTTCCTAACATGAAAACTACATGAAGAAACTACCTTGAGTGCACTTCTAAACTGAGTGCAGACATTTATAGAATCACCAAACTTCTTTGTTACATTGCACTAGGGAAAGGAGGTACAGATACCACATAATCAGAGATGTATTCTGACCCTATAGAGACTTCTCTCTCAAGAAATGAGCTAAACAGTGGACAAAGAAAAAGGGATAAAAACCATATAAAAGGGAAGTTGGCATTCCTGGCAACCTCTGCAAAATGTCTGACTCCATGTAGCCTACAACAGCCACACTATGATACCCTGTGAATCCAGTAAAAACCCTGCCACTCCCTACATG
>NW_016691889.1:8904-10801 GCF_001604755.1 Lepidothrix coronata | reverse complement strand
GGGGGCACCCCCGGGGGACGGCGACGGGCTGGGCACGCCCGCGGGGGACACGCTCTGCGCCGGCTTCCCACGGGGACAGCGGGACGCCTGCCAGGTGGGGGGCACCCCCTGTCACCCCCTGTCACACCTTGGCACACCTTGTCACCTTGTGTCACCTCCTGTGTCATTGTCACCCCCTGTCACCTTGTGTCACCTCCTGCGTCGTTGTCACCTCCTGTCACACCTTGTGTCACCCCCTGTCACCTTGTGTCACCTTGTGTCACCTCCTGTCACCTCCTGTCACCCCCATGTCACCTCCTGTGTCACCCCGTGTCACCTCCTGTCACCCCTTGTTATCTCCTGTCACCCCCCTGTCACCCCCTGTCACCTCCTGTCACCTCGTGTCACCCCCTGTGTCATTGTCACCTCCTGTCACACCTTGTGTCACCTCCTGTCACCTCCTGTCACCCCCTGGCACCCTCCTGTCACCTCCTGACACCTCCTGGCACCTTGTGTCACCCCCCCGTCACCTCCCTGTCATCTCCTGTCACCCCCTGACCCCTGTGTGACCTCTGTCCCCTGTATGGCCCTGTGACCCCTGTATGTCCCCTGTGTGACCCCACGACCCCTGTGTGACTCCCGTATAACCCCATGACCCCCGTGTGACCCTATGTCCCCTGTGTGACCCCATGTCCCCTGTGTGACCCCATGTCCCCTGTGTGACCCCATGACCCCTGTGACCCTGTGTCCCCTGTGTGATCTCTGTGTGATCCCTGTGTGACCCCCTGACCCCCATGTGACCCCGTGACCCCTCTGTGCCCACAGGGTGACTCCGGGGGTCCCCCTGTCCCCTGTATGACCCCTGTATGACCCCTGTGTCCCCCTGTCCCCTCTGTGTCCCCCTGTCCTCTGTGTGACCCCCTGACCCCTGTGTGACCCCATATGACCCCCGTGTGACCCCGTGACCCCTCTGTGCCCCCCAGGGTGACTCCGGGGGCCCGCTGACGTGCCTGCTGGGGGTCCCCGTGTCCCCCTGTCCCTCTGTGTCCCTGTGACCCCTGTGTGACCCGTGACCCCTCTGTGTCCCCCTGTCCCCTGTGTGACCCCCGTGTGACCCCTGTGTGACCTGTGACCCCCGTATGACCCCGTGTCCCCTCTGTGCCCCCCAGGGTGACTCCGGGGGCCCGCTGACGTGCCTGCTGGGGGTCCCTGTGACCCCTGTGTCCCCCTATCCCCTGTGTGACCCCATATGACCCCTGTGTGACCTGTGACCCCCGTGTGACCTGTGACCCCTCTGTGCCCCCCAGGGTGACTCCGGGGGCCCGCTGACGTGCCTGCTGGGGGTCCCTGTGACCCCTGTGTCCCCCTGTCCCCCCGTGACCCCCGTGTGACCCCCATGTGACCCTGTGACCCCTGTATGACCCCCGTGTGACCCCCATGTGACCCCGTGACCCCTCTGTGCCCCCCAGGGTGACTCCGGGGGCCCCCTGACGTGCCTGCTGGGGGTCCCCGTGTCCCCTGTGTGACCCCTGTCCCTCTGTGTCCCCCTGTCCCCCCCTGACCCCCGTGTGACCCCTGTGTGACCTGTGACCCCCATATGACCCCCGTGACCCCTGTATGACCCCTGTGTGACCCCGTGACCCCTCTGTGCCCCACAGGGTGACTCCGGGGGCCCCCTGACGTGCCTGCTGGGGGTCCCTGTGTCCCCCTGTGTCCCCCTATCCCCTGTGTGACCCTGTGACCCCTGTGTGACCCCTGTGTGACCTGTGACCCCTGTGTGACCCCATATGACCCCTGTATGACCCCATGACCCCTCTGTGCCCCACAGGGTGACTCCGGGGGCCCCCTGACGTGCCTGCTGGGGGTCCCCATGTCCCCTGTGTCCCCCTGTCCCTCTGTGTCTCCCTGTCCCCCCATG
>NW_016691889.1:2736-3654 GCF_001604755.1 Lepidothrix coronata | reverse complement strand
ACTGGTCTGTACCTGTCTATAGTGATCTACACTGGTGTGTACTGGTCTGTACTGGTCTGTACTGGTCTGTACCTGTCTATAGTGATCTACACTGGTGTGTACTGGTCTGTACTGGTCTGTACTGGTCTGTACCTGTCTATAGTGATCTACACTGGTGTGTACTGGTCTGTACTGGTTTATACTGGTCTGTACCTGTCTATACCAGTCTGTACTGGTTTTTACTGGTCTGTATCTGTCTATAGTGACCTATAGTGGTTTATACTGGTCTGTAGTGGTTTATATTGGTCTGTACTGGTTTATACTGGTCTGTACCTCTGTATAGTGACCTATACTGGTCTGTACTGGTTTATACTGGTTTATACTGGTCTATACTGGTCTGTACTGGTCTCACCTGAGGTCCTTGATGGACAGGGTGCCCCGGAAGTCCCGGAGGATCTCCAGGACCAGAGTTACTGGGGTCAGTCTATACTGGTTTATACTGGTCCGTATTGGTCTATACTGGTCTGTACTGGTTTATACTGGTTCATACTAGTCTATACTGGTTTATACTGGTCCGTACTGGTCTCACCTGAGGTCCTTGATGGACAGGGTGCCCCGGAAGTCCCGGAGGATCTCCAGGACCAGAGTTACTGGGGTCAGTCTATACTGGTTTATACTGGTCCGTATTGGTCTATACTGGTCTGTACTGGTTTATACTGGTTCATACTGGTCTATACTGGTCTGTACTGGTCTATACTGGTTTATACTGGTCTCACCTGAGGTCCTTGATGGACAGGGTGCCCCGGAAGTCCCGGAGGATCTCCAGGACCAGCGTTACTGGGGTCAGTCTGTACTGGTCTATACTGGTCTGTACTGGTCTATACTGGTTTATACTGGTCTATACTGGTCTATACTGGTCTGTACTGGTCTATACTGGTT